>NC_051228.1:4098054-4190554 GCF_015220715.1 Pygocentrus nattereri
GAATGTTAATGAGTTAATAAAATAGCTTCAAAAGCTCTTATTTGTCTGTCCTTTGTGCTTTTATCTCTTCATCACTGGCTCAGTGTGTTAATGCCACATGTCGTTGATCCCATAGCCCCCTAGACAAAGCATGGGGTCATAACCTTTGGGACTCTTTCTGTTACACAGCGCCACCAGGCATGTGCTGAGCTGTCTGAAATGTTTAATGCACTTTGAAGTAGTTTTAACTTTAAGAAGTAAGTAACGTGGCTGACAAGTTCACTGAACATCAGAAAATAAGTTTACATAAGACAGATTCTTGTTTGCTAACTCACTGTTTGGTGTTCAGTTGAATTGAAGAGTTTTCAGGTCAGGTGGAAATACAGTAAATTTAAGTTATAAAACTTGTTTTTTTTACTACTGAGACTGACTGAATCGGTCTGACTAAAGTTATATATTTCTTTTGAAATTCTCTGTTTGGGTAACAAACAGCTGCCTGTGTCAACACATTGAACGCCTTAAAACCCCAGGCTTATACTAAGGCTTATTTTTCAGTTACTACATGGACTTCAAGGCAAACCGGCTGAACTGTTCTCAGAAGTGTGGAGGGCTTTCGACCTCCTGGTTGGCCCTGGCCAGTTGGGCTGTTTGCCTTGCAAGTAGTGCAGCTTTGTGAACCAGAACCTCAGTATTATGGAGTACATTGAAAGTCAGTTTCATTATTTTGAAGGTGCTTTTGGTCCAAACAAGCAAAAGTTGCTACAAAAGTATGCCTTTGAGGGCGGAACCTGCTTAGGTCTATTGATGGTATTCCGGTGTGTGGGTGTGTGTGTGTGTGTGAGTGTGTGTGTCTGTGTGTGTTTGTGTGTGTTTGTGTTTGTGTGTGTGTGTGTGTGTGTGTTTGTGTGTGTATGTGAGTGTATGTGTCTGTGTGTGTTTGTGTGTGTGTGTGTGTGTGTGTGTGTGTGTGTGTGTGTGTGTGTGTGAGTGTGTGTGTGTGTGTATGGGTTAGATTGTGGAGGTGAAATCTCCCTGTTGTTGGACTAATAAGGGTCCCTTAATCTTCATTTGATTTGTTGTAGTGATGACAAATGAAAGTTATAATCTAAACGGCCGAGATTCCTTGCTTTACTATTTTCATGTTACAAACCACATACTAGCTCACTAAATAGTATATAAAAATAGAGTGTGTAGCAGTAGAAGTGCACTAGTAGGTGAAGTACAGAAGTGTGTGGTTTAGGATGTGGCACTAGATCAGCCAGTGAGATGCGTTCAGCAACAGTGCTGCTTGTTAGCTGCTCAGTCAACATCTCTAATTGAAGGATATTTATTGAGGTAAACTGATGGACTCAGATTGGCCAATTGTCAGCTTTTTCGCCAACTTTCAAAATTTGTTCTGTGCTTAAGGTGCGGTGGTGTAACTGCAGCACCATTTAAGGTGGAATGGAAAGTTCAAATGAGAAGCTGGTGTATAAAAAGCTGACTTCAGCTTAATATTTATGTCTGAGTTTATTATTGATGAGCTTTGGCAGCTTTGGCTGCCACTTTTATCAGGTTTTATAAAATATCACGCGCTGGAATGTTCTGAAGTGATCCAGGATCCAGTCCATCAATCTAGCTGGCCTTCTCATAGCATTTTCTGGAGATGCATCCACATCTTTTAACCTATTTAGTGGCCATTCTGGTCTGTTTTGCCTGTTTTTCATCCACTTGCCGGGTCATAGATGCTACGATGAGCTCAGAGTCAGAGGTTGCGGCGGCATGGTCATCTAAATGATAGAATCAAATGCTGTGAATTGTGGACCCGTTAGGCCATTTCAAAGATTTTAAAGATTTTATTTTAAAACTGGAAACTCAGCTGGAGAAAGCAACTGTTTCTGTACTGATAGAGTGATTGACAAATAGAAAAATAGAAGAGATTCCAGTCAGCTGTCAGAGTGTGGGATCTCCACAGGCATCAGATCTCTGGGGTGGATCACCAGAAAGTTGTGCGGTAGATAGTTTGAGCTGGTGCATTACCATGCAATTGGAAATGACATCACAATCACCCCCCCCCACGCTATTCACCGAGGATTATCTTAAAGCACAATGGAGGAAAATGTAATTAGCTCATTATTCATGTACTAAGCCAAAACATTTCACAGTGGCATATTAACAGTAGCTTTTGTCAGGGAAGTTGAATGCCTGGTCTCACAGCTCGCTCTCGCTGGGATGGCTCAGATGAATGAAGTGAAGAAGAGCTTGGAAAAGAAAAAAAAGGGGAAATGAAAAAGAGCAGCTGAGCGCGTTTGCCTGGTTTGAGGCCGCTGTTCTCAACGCTGTCCACGGTGCTGATTTCTGCAGGCATGCGGCGGTCGCTGTCCGTGGTGCTGATTTCTGCAGGCATGCGGCGGTCGCTGTCCGTGGTGCTGATTTCTGCAGGCCTGGGGGCGCTGTCTCTGTCCGTGGTGCTGATTTCTGCAGGTATATGTCGGCCGCTGTCCGTGGTGCTGATTTCTGCAGGCCTGTGTTGGTTGCTGTCCGTGGTGCTGATGTGTTCTTTCTGTATAAAGTAGATTCCCTATATCTGCTCCTGTACTTTGTCGCACGTCTGCTGTCGTATTCCTGCAGCTGATGTAAGCCTGCGATACTGGGTTCTAATCTCTGAATATATCATGTGATGTTGCTTGGTGAGAAAGTGCTCTTAAATTGCAGTGACATTTTAACAGCAGCAGACTGTTTATGGCGCTATCCTCACTTCTGATCTATAGTCTCATGGCAGAGGGATGCTTAGAGACCTGGTCTGTCACAATGCTCCCCCCAAGTCGGCACTGAGTGTTGTGTCAACTCCGTAATTAGCACTTAAATGCTGGAGTTGGACCCTTGTTTGGACTGCAATCCAAGAGGGTAGCAGAGGAAGGAACTAATTACAAGCCATGTGGCTGCAGTGTCAAAACCTCCACCCACACATCCACACTGGCACCTTTACAGATACAAACACAAGCAATGCTCTTGGTTCCCTCATATACACCCAACTGTACACCGCAACACTGCAGAGAGAGAGAGAGAGAGAGAGAGAGAGAGAGAGAGAGAGAGAGACAGACAGAAAGAGAGAGAAGATAGGGAGAGACAGACAGACAGAACGAGAGAGAGATAGAGACAGAAAAAGAGAGAGTGAAAGAGAGAGAGAACATAGATAGAGAGAGAGAGGACGAGAGAGATCATAGATAGACAGAGAGAGAGTGAGAAAGACAGAAAGAGGGAGAGAGAAGATAGATGAGAGAAAGCGAGAGAGAGAAAGAGAGAGGTGAGGCAGTAAGTGGAAAGGAAATGAAGAGCAGAAGAAAGAGTGAAGAATATATGTGTGAGAGAGAGAGAGACAGGGAGAGAGAAAGAGAGAGTGAAAGATAGAGAGAGAAATAGAGAAGTGAGGCAGAGAGTGGAAAGGAAAGGAAGAGCAGAAGAAAGAGTGAAGAATATGTGTGTGTGTGTGAGAGAGAAAGAGAAAGACAGAGAGAGAGAAAACAGAGAAGAAGGTAGATTGAAACAGAGAGAGAGTGTGAGGAAGAAAAGCACAGAAAGAGAGAGAGAGAGAGGGAACAAGAAAAAAGGAAGGAGAGAAGCAAGAGAGAGAGAGTTTCTCTCTCAAGAGAATGACAAATAGAGAGAGGAAGCATGAGAGAGATAAATAAGCAGAGGAAGAAAGACAAAGACAATGAAAGAGAGAAGGTGAGGAGAGAAGAGAGCAGGAAAGAAAAAAGAAAAAGGGGAGAGAGAGAAGAAAGAGAGGGGGAGAGACAGCAGAACCTGGACCTGCTGGAGCAGTAAACCTGAAAAAGATTAATAAGTGATATTTCAGAAAGGATCCAGGTCTCAGGGAAAACACCACACATTTAGTTTAGGTATGAATAATATTCAATATTCAAATAGTTAAAATTATTCAGGTCTAAACACCAGTTCTTCTGGAAATTTAATTTGGCAGTGAATGAACTGAAAGGCAAAGCTTGCAGGGCTTTCTGTGCCATAAAACAACACATTCCTGTGGAAATTCCAATCAGAATTTGGCTAAAAATATTTGAATCAGTAATTGAACCAATAGCCCTTTATGGCAGTGAAGTGTGGGGCCCGCATACTAATCAGGAATTTCACAAATGGGACAAACATCCGATTGAGATCCGGCATGCAGAGCTGTGTAAAATTATTTTAAAGGAACGCCACAAACAATGCATGCAGTGCAGAATTAGGCCGATTTCCATCCGTTATAAAAATACAAAAGAGGGCGATCCAATTTTGGACACATTAAAAAGACTGTGACCCCCACTCATCATTATAAAGCCCTGCAGTACAACAGCCCCCTCACTCAGCTGGTCCTGAAGCACAGTTCAACACTAACGCACACTAACACCTCACAGGCTCAGGACCAGAACACACCAGCAAACCTGATCAGACTGAACCAAATTACACAACAGCTCCAACTGAATTACCTCACCTACTGGGAAACTGAGTCAAACTCACAGAGCAAAACGTATCGTTATTTGGCACTAAAACGTCAGTACAGCCTAACAGATTACCTGACCACACTGAATGACCCTAAATTGAGGTCCACCTTGACGAAGTATAGACTCAGTCAGCACCGTCTGGCCATAGAGCCTGGCAGACACAGGAAGTCTTGGCTACCCAAGGATCAAAGACTGTACCAGCAGTGCCAGCAGAATAAGCCTGAGACAGAGCTGCACTTTCTGACCGAATGTATCAAATTTAGTCCCAATAGAGCAGAATTCTTCACCAAAATCACCAAAACATGTCCTGTGTTTGAGAATCTTCCCCCCACAGAGACGCTGCCGTACATCCTAGGAGAACAGAAAGAGTTCTGCACACTGGCAGCGCAGTACGTTCACACCTGCCAGGACAGTGAGTGACCACACCATGTCAGAGATACACACCTATAAAGCCATTATATGCCGTATTATTATTATTATTATTATTATTATTATTATTATTATTATTATTATAGCAGCACTTTTTATATCTGTTCTTGCTTTATATCTGTTGCCGGCAGTTTTTTTTGGTATATATTGTACTTCATGTCCCTATAAAAGCTTTGGCAATTCGAGTGTTAACATTTGTCATGCCAATAAAGCAACATTGAATTGAATTGAGAGACACAGAGAGAGAAACGAGAGAGAGAGAGAGAGAGAGAGAGAGAGAGAGAGAGAGAGAGAGAGAGAGAGAGAGAAAGAAAGTTTTACACATTTCCCTCAAATGTTGCCTCTGTCTCTCACAATAAATAAATAAATAAATAAAACACATTCACACCCATGCTCTGCTCTGTCTGTAGCATGTGTGATGGAGGCTGAGCCTGAGGCCACCCACACACACACACACACACACACAGACACACTCACACACTCACACACACACAGACACACAGACACACTCACACACCCTTCAAAGCCCCTGCTGCTCCAAGCTCAGGAGAGGAGCTCCATAATTACTGCCAGACCGGACCTGACCTGAGTCACCACCTGCAGCTTCACAGACCTGACTGAAGGTGGCGCTGTCCACAGCGCTCACCCTCTCTAATTACAGACTCCGGCTCAGGAATGGAGGAGGGATGAAAGCGTTCTGTAAAGTGTTTGATGGAGCAGTAGAGCTGGAGCTGGAGCAGCTGGACTGAGGCGAATGAGGGAGGCTGGCCTGAGGGCTGCTGGTCCAGCGTGAGCCTGATATGAACTTTACTGATGATGTGGGCTGTTTTTGGCTGGGGGGGGTCTGTGTTTGTGAGCCCAGTCAACAGGGTGAGCTTTCAGTGAATGTGTGAGATGATGTTCCCGTAATTTGGGTTAAAGCTGCAGTGGAAGGTTTCAGAATCTGGTATTTAATCAAAAGTGCTTAAAACTCAATTAAGTCTCTATCTCTCTCTCCCTCTCTTTCTCTCTCTCTATCTCTCTCTCCCTCTCTCTCTCTCTATCTCTCTCTCTCTCTCTCTCTCTCTCTCTATCTCTCTCTCCCTCTCTTTCTCTCTCTCTATCTCTCTCTCCCTCTCTTTCTCATTCTCTCTCTCTTTCTTGCTCTCTCTCTCCCTCTCTTTCTCATTCTCTCTCTCTTTCTTGCTATCTCTCCCTCTCTTTCTCATTCTCTCTCTCTATCTCTCTCTCTCTCTTTCTTGCTCTCTCTCTCAGAGATTAATGGTGGTCTGAGAACTCCCTTTAAGGCTGAGCTGGGCATACAGCAAGCTTGTGCTTTATCTGGATTACCACCTTTTTATCATGGATTGTTTAAGTTTTGGGAACTGTTTAAAATTAACAGACTGGAACCATGCAGTTCCCTTTTCTGGCTGCTGGAGGAGCCACTGATCAAAGGGTCATGCCTGGACATTGTGAGTGAAGATGCATCTGGCCTCACCCAGGCTTTTGTGTGCCTTCAGCATGGTCCAACTGCAGCACTTGGTAGATGTAGCTGGACCAGGCCTGGGGGATGTCCACGCTGTTGCTTCCAGTTTAGGTGAGAGATCCATTCACCATGCTAGACCTCATCTATGCACAGCCTTGGGTAAAATTCTCTACAATTGCTGTGTTAAGGTCTTTAACAAATCAGCATTGAGTGGGAGGGCAGACACAGAAACGGGCTGGGGATAGACAAGCGACCAGTTTGGAGGGTGTTGTATAAACCCCCTTTAATGAAGAGACCTCATGATCTCCAGTGGAGAATTTTACACAGGGCTGCTGCTGTGAACTCGTTTGTGTCTGTTATTAATCCACACATCATGATAAATGTGTGTTTTGTGGTTTTAGAGAAACTGTTTTTCATTGCTTTTTGGAATGTGCAAGGCGAAAATCGCTCTTTGATGTTTATGAAGAGGAAGGGAATTTTTTATGTCACATGTTTTTATTTTGGGAGCTGGTTATCACAGAAAACAGGACGACATGGCAGCTGTTTAATTTCGTTGTTGGCCAGGCTAAGCTTGCAATTTACAACTCAAGAAGAAAGAAAGTAGAGAACAGGTCTGGCCATGAAGTCTTACCTCTGTTTCTCGCTTCAGTGAAATCTAGAATTGTCTTTGAGTTTAAATTCTATAAAGTGCTGAAAAATGTGGATGTACTTGAGTTTGAATGGTGTTCTAATGTTTTCTTCACTGTGGTGGAGGGGGAGTTAATCCTTGCCAGTCCTTGGCACTGACATTGTGGGCTGTCACATTATGTGTGCAGTGTTTATAATTATGATTTGAAATGACTGAATAAGTTTCTGTTAGAAATCTAAATCTTTCTCTCTCTCTCTCTCTCTCTCTCTCTCTCTCTCTCTCTCTCTCTCTCTCTATCTCTCTCCATCTCTCTCTCTTGCTCTCTCGCTCTCTCTCTCCATCTCTCTCTCTTGCTCTCTCGCTCTAACTCTCTCACTCTCTTGCTCTCGCTCTCTCTCTTTCTCTCTCTCTCTCTCTCACTCTAACGCTCTCACTCTCTCTCTCTCTCTCTCGCTGTCTCTCTCTTTCTCTCACTCTCTCTCTCTCTCACTCTAACTCTCTCACTCTCTCTCTCTCTCCATCTCTCTCGCTCTCTCTCACTCTCAATCTCCCTCTCTCCATCTCTCTCTCTCTCGCTCTCTCTCACTCTCACTCTCCCTCTCTCTATCTCTCTCTCTCTCTCTCATTCTCTCCCTCTCTCTCTCTCTCTCTCTCTCTCTCAATCTCTCTCTCTCTCTCTCTCTCAATCTCTCTCTCTCTCTCTCTCTCTTTATTAACAGTATCCTCGGTGGCTGATTTTCCTCTTGTTCAGCTCCGATGTGTGAAGTGTTTCCCTCCATCTGATCGTCAGACCAGCTGAAAGGTCACTAATGTGAGACCACTTTTCCTGTCCAAACCTGCCACGGAAGAGAAACTGTTGTTTTCTGTTGTGCTGGCATTTCAAATCTTTGGCCAGAAACATTCACACAAATATGCAAACACAAATGCGTCGAGATACACAAACAAGATTTCCCCAATCAGAAACCGTCACCACACGATTCATACTCGGCAAAAATCGGTGTCTTGTCAAGTAAAATGATCTTAAATATAGTCGATAAATCATATTTCTCCTGCTCCGATTGTCGTAAGCTTCACTTATGATAATTTACCTTACTTTTAGACATTTGCTTGTTTAAAGTAGTTTTGCTTGTTTTAAGTAAACCTTGCTAATCTCACTAAAATGATCACTGTGCTGGTGGATAATTGTGCTTGTATTTATTTACATGTGCTTGAAACTGGCAAAGTTATCTCTCAGTACAGTGAGATTATTTACTTAAGAAAATCACTGGAAACATTTCTGAAAATTGTATAACCGCCTCTATAACCAACCATTAGATACATCGACTGGATTCTGATCATTTCACTTGACAAGACGTCGTGTTTTGCAGTGGAGCTCAAGGCACACACTGCATTCTGAGTCCTGCAGCCCAGCTGGATGAGTCTCTCACAGAACTGCTTCACTCGTATAAACAAATAAATAATCCATCACTGCCTCTTGAGTCTGCTGGAGCCAGCGAAGCAGCGCTCCCTGCTCTACTGTCCATGTGTGCAGCTGCCGTGTTTGTGTCAGCACGTCCTGCTTACAGACGCTCGGATTTGTCCTGTTGCCCCCTTGAGTGGTGCACTGACCATCAAAACTAATCTAGTCAAGATATCTAAGATTCATCTATTAATATCTAAGATCGTTATCAGATGGTCGTAAGAATATTGTGAGGTTTTTTAATCTTTTTCTATTTGCTTACAGTCATTTGCTGTAATGAGTGTCAGTCCATCAACAGATCATGCGTAATTTATTCAAAATATTAAATAGTAAATAAGTTACGAAGCGGTTATACTTTTCGCTATTATTATCTCAAGAGAACAAAATAATTCTCTTGTAATCCCGAGATGACAAAAGTTATCTTGAAATAAAAAGTGAATTACCTTGTTATCACAAGATAAAGTTGTTGGCTTGAGATAAGTTCATTATCTTGTGGTCTCAAGATTGATATTCTGAGATAACAATGCTAAACATATTGTTATCTTGTGATTACCAAACTGTCTTGAAATAACAAGTCAATTGTCTTATTACCTTGAGATAACAAAATTGTTATCTGGAAAACACAACTTAATTATCGTGTTGTCTCAAAATAACAAAGGTGATGTCTTCAGATAATGAGTTCATTATCTTGCGATCTCGTGATAACAAAAGAAGTCACCTTGAGATAGCGAGTTTACCGAGAAAACTAAGTGTCTGAAATAACAATGATTATTTTGTTATATTGAGATAATAACAATGACTATTTGGTTATGTCGAGATTACAAACTTGTTATCTTGAAATAGCCAGTTAAATATTTGTTTTTCTCAACATAAAGTTTTTTTTTTTCAGATAATGAGTTCAATATCTTGTGATCTCAAGATAAGAAAGTTGTTGTCTTGAGATAACTTGAGATATCTACTGTACCTGTCACGCCTGCTACCAATCCGCATACGCTTCAGGACTACAATTCCCAAGATCCATTGCAGGACCACATGACCCAGGACACAACACCATCGACCTATCAGAGATCCAGATTCCTCACAGCTGTGTAGTAGGGTCATGTGATAGTTTAGGACAGATATAAGCCCGGGCTTTAGTCCAGACCTTTGTGGGGTATTGTTTTCTATTGAGACTCACTGAGCGGTCTTTCCTGTGTTTATTATCTTCGTGTACGTCTTCCTGCCTGTGATTTCTCTCGACGCTGTTTTTGGACTTTCCCTTTTGGTTCCCACACCTGGTTTGTTTGCTACTTTGGTTTTTTGACTCTCTGCCTGTTTTGTGTTTTTTTGCCTTGCCCTTTCTTGTGATGTTTGCCTTGGTTGTTGTATGGATTATCCTGGATATGACCAGTGCCTGTTCTTTGACTCCTCTCTGCCTGTCCCCAAGTAAAACTTCACCTTTGTTTTGGACCACTAATATCTAACAAGATATATCAAGCTTATTTTCAGAAAATATTCACTTATTTTGGGTCATTTTATTAAATAAGATGATTTCACTCTACTTGAAGTTTACAGCAAACTCAGTAGAGGAAACATGAGATTTATTGACCATGTTTAAGATCATTTTCTTTGACAAGACCCTGATTTAACAGTTTGAGTATAGTTAGTTAATCACTTGATTTAATTGAAGTTGAATTATCAGCCAACTGTGGGGACCGAACCCGCGACCTTCTGGTGACAAGGCTGGTTCCCTAACCTCCAGCCCATGACTGCCCCAAACTTGCTCAATAACGTTTTTACCTTTTCACGTCTAAACCTGTTTGTTCTCTTCCTGATTTGCTGAGTTACTAAGCGAGTGGTCGATTGTTTGTTGACTCACAGACTCATAGACATAAGCTCCATAAGCGTAACGCAAGGTAAGCATCGTTTTTCATAGGAAAGCAGTGAAAGGTCAGTAATTGAAGCATCGCTGGCGTGTCACTGCAGTTCCCCTCTGAAGTGTGCGCTAATGTTAATTCCAGCAGAGATAATATCTCAGCGTTGTTAATTCCTGCAAATTTGATAGGTTGAAAATGAGCTTTTCATCCAGTCCTCCGGTCGAGATTGTGCTGCATGTTGATGATCGCTCTGTGATTTTACTCAAACTCAAACTTTGACACCCATTTCATGGAGTAACGCCTGTGCAAGAGGGGAATGTTTACCTGTTTGTGGTGGAATCATAATATCGAGACAAGAGCACATGATGTGGAACTCTCTCGCCCTCACACGTTAACACACACACACACACACACACACACGCACACACTCGGTGCCCACACACTCGCAACTCTGCGAATTTTCTAATTAATTACATAGCCTTTGCACAAGAAAGATTCATTTAACAATTTGTTCTCATGCTTTCTCGGCATCTAATGGACCCTCACCCACACATTTTAACAGAGATTAATTTGTTTAGTAATGTGGCAGAATGGCCTCTGTGGTCAGCGTGGCATTAATGGTGTGTTTTACCGCTCTCTGGAGAGCGACTCTGATTTTATAAAGGAGCCTAAGATAAAGGCCACATTCTCCTCCTAAACGAGCCTATTCATTTTTTGCCGACAGACTCCATCCATAACGTGGGCTTTTAACGTCCTGCGACGGCGGCAACCCGTCCATTTCGCCGGCCCGTATTGCGGCGGCGGCGTGGACGGACGCGTCTCCGAATGTCACGGCTTTCATCTTAGGAAATAGGACGCGGAAGTCATGAATATTGACAGGGAATGCAGAGCTGGGTCCTGATGCTCATTTTACGATGTCAGGCCATGTTGAGAATCTAATTCATTTTCCCACCCGGACCACCGTCTCACAAACCTGCCAAGTGTGATGGATTGAGCGAGAAATTCATTTTCCACATGTTCTGGAAATCTTTCAGAAAAAAAAGCAGAAAAGAGACGGAACATCCTGAGGTTGTCGAAGCAGGGAGGCTGCATGGTGTCCACAAGTGGCGTCGCATCATTTGCAGAGTGAATGCTGCGAGTTGCTTGACCTTCTGTGGGAAAACTTGACCCAACTGAGTACATTGGCTACTCATATTGCTGTGCAGCATCCAAACCCCCTGAGGGTGATTTGTCCCACAAGATCAGACTGGGAAGGGAGAGGTGGACATACATCTCCAGAAAGCAGAGCAGAGCAAACGAGGCAGTGTGTTTTCCTCCAGCCTGTTTTCACGAAGGGTCAGGGTCACTTTAAGTTGGCTAATATTTCCTTCCCCAGCCACTGTGGGCTTTATGCTGAGTCGGCACGATGCGAGAGGAAAAGGCAGAGGCAATCGGCGACCAGGTCGACAGCTCTGATCGATTATTGGCCCTGCGCAGTGGCCTGGTGATTATATATCATTTGTATGTATTGTGTTTACTTACTTAAGCGTAGGAGGCTCTAATCAAGGCTGCTGTACTGAGTTACAATGCAGATGCTGGGCAGGAGCAATAATGTTTCTCTCTCTCTCTCTCGCTCTCTCTCTCTCTCTCTCGCAGTCTCTCTCTCTTGCTCTCTCTCTCTCTCTCTTCTTTCTCCTGAATCACTGATTTGCTAAGGCCATTGGCCGTGGGGCTTTATCGTTAGACTGATAAAGGGCCATAATTTGAGCATTCAGGCAGGAACCCAAGTGACTTCATTAACGTGCCTGATGTCACCTTTTAGCAATATTAACAATATGAAAGGAGTGTGAAGATGTGGCGGGTAAAGGAGATACGTTTACTTGATCACACAGGCTGATTACATGTAAACCTCTCTCTCTCTCTCTCTCTGTCTCTATCTGTCTGTCTCTCTCTCTGTGTCTCTCTCTGTCTCTCTTTCTCTCCCTCTCTCTCTCTTTGTCTTGCTCTCTCCCTGTCTGTCTCTCTCTCCCTCTCTCTCTCTAACTCACTCTCTCTCATTCTTGCTCTATCTCTCTCTCTCTCTCCCTGTCTCTCTCTCTCTCCCTCTCTCTCTGTCTCTCTCTCTCCCTCTCTCTCTATCTCTCTCTGTCTCTCTCTATCTCTCTCTCTGTCTCTCTCTGTCTCTCTCTGTTTCTCTGTCTCTCTCTCTCTCCCTCTCTCTCTATCTCTCTCTGTCTCTTTCTATCTCTCTCCGTCTCTCTATCTCTCTCTCTATCTATCTCTTTCCCTGTCTCTCTCTCTCCCTCCCTCTCTCTCTGTCTCTCTCTCTCTCTCTCTCCTTCTTTCTCTCTCTCCCTCTTTCTCTCTCTCTCTCTCTCTCCCTCCCTCCCTCTCTCTCTGTTTCTCTCCCTCTCCCTCTCTCTCTCTCTCTCTCTCTCTCTCTCTCTCTCTCTCTCTCTCTAGTGGGAGGGTGTAGGGGTATAGGTGTGTTTCTGACACTGTTCTGGCACATTCGGTCCAAAGCACTGCTTTATTTATTATAAATCTTATAAATGCATTGGTTTAACAAAGTTGTGCATGTTTTTACTTTAGAGAAATAATAAAAACGAATAGGCTTCTACATTTATTTAATTCATTTCAATTCATTTTAGGCCTGGTAAGCACATTCATTACTCGACGTGCTCCCTGCGGAGCGCGCAAAGGATGCAGCCTGTGATTAATGCTCAGCCCACACAAAAGCAGAAAGCCAGGCACAGACGCAAAACAGCTTGGGAATGGAGAGGGAGGGAGAGATTTGGGGGGGGGCTGGGGGGGGGGCAGAAAGGCCTTTTGCGAATTGGCACTCGAGTCTCCGGCTCTTCAGTGCCGTTCTGCTGGAGTAGTGCACCTGTTTATGGAGAGTCTCTCTGGGAGCGGAGATGTTCTTGTTTATGGTTATGGAGAAACGTGCGCCGGCATTAAGCAGCTGCCTAAATCACAGCCCTTCTTCTTTCCCAACTGAGAGGTGCTACCACAACCCCCCCCATCATCCCTCCGCTGACGAACAGGCCTTATTTCGCAGTGTGATGAGAGGAAATGTCATGGCCCACTTTTGCACATTTATACCTGTACAGTCACGTTCACATCATCCCTATTGATGTAAACACTGTGGATATACACCAATACAGTGACTTTAAAGCATATTCAACCACCTTAGATGTCTTCAGGTTGCAAATTCCACTGATATTTGTGTTTTATTTTAAAAGGCTAGCTTTCGAAATGACTTAAGTGATAATGATCTTCTATAAGAAAGGAAATGTGACAAAAATCCTCATCAAACACCCAGCCAATAGTGAAGTAAGGGGCCGGATGGGGAAAAATACAAGGAAACACTGCAAGACAACCTGCTTCAGAAACAAAGGGTGAAATTAACAGAAGTATTCAACCCCTTTTCTGTGGAAGCTCCAAGTTTACAAAGGTGAAAGGAAAGTGGGCAAACAAGGACACAACTGGCTTACAACTGGCATCTACCTGTGAATCCTTAATCCCCTAAAATCCTGGGCTTATTACTAAGGCGTATTATTCTGTAACCACAGGGACTTCGATTCAAACTGGCTGAGCTATTTTCAAGTTATAGAAATGTGCAGTAAACCTTGGGCCCACCGCCGGGCTCTGACCATTTGAGGGGTTAAAGATGTTCATCTTTTCTGGATAAAACACCACCTTAGTTCAATTAGTTCAATTAAAAAGAAAGTACCATTGGTCAGGCTGTGGCTACATTTACATGCAAAGATTTCCTCCAAGCAGATTGAATCCATTTTGATTAGAGATTAAGTCTTAATTAAGACAATTTGATGAAAATCTCTGTTGATATGCTCACTACAAGCAATTACATCCAAAATGACATACACATCCATAGAGTACCACTTACTGTAGATGTTACCATGACAACAGCCATTTACATGCAGCCATATAATCCATTAATAATCCAACTTATGGCTCAATCAGAATACAATATATTAATGTAAACACTTCAACACGGAATAGACTAGTCCAATTGAGGCCATTGACAGTACAATTTCTGTCCAGTTGAACGAGGTGTGCAATCCTGTAAATAATACATGAAATAGAGGAATAATATTAATGTAAACGCCTTTATCTGATTACATTCCCAGTCGGAAAGTTTAAGTCCATTCTGCATGTGCGGCACATCATAGCGCAAGTTTTTGCAGAGCAGAAACTTGTCTGCACAGAGAACGAAGTTTATGCTCTGATCTTAAAAGACAGCGGTGGGAAGGTCTTCCAGCTTATGTGTCTCAGAACACGACGTGTTCCTTTCTGCCTTGTTGAATAAGAACATGTGAAGGACATTTTCCTGAGTCTGCCGTCATTTTAAAGTAGTTAAAAACACAAGCACTGCTCACTGCTGCTCATTTCACTCTGACTGGACTCACACAATCCTGGTTGTCATGGTAACGTCAACACCTAGTGGAATTCTGACTCGGATTACTTGCAGTGAGCATGTAAGCAGGGATTTTCCATCAGCATAAACACTTCAGTCTTAATGTGTAATCGAAATGCATTCAATGAATTTGGACTCTTCGCATGTAAACATAGTCAATGAGCATCACGTGAGTCCAGTCAGAATTAATCCAGCATTACTCCCTGAGATTTCAGACGGGGTTTTGAATTTGCTATACAGTTGGTAAAGCCACTGTCTTCATTTGCTCATATAATTGTTTGAACAGTTTGCAATTCCGAGCTTTATGGCCATCCAGCCTTAGAACGATTTCCTAATCTAGTTTCTGATCCTGCCATGTTAAATATTACAAGCTTCTGTTATGATGCAAATGCATGTGTGTAGATGTAATTAAGCTTTTCAATTGAGAGTGTATTCAGATACAGATGTTTACAAATATTACCCACCTCATTCAATCGGACAGAAATTGTATTTGGAATGGCCTCAGTCGCACTAGCCCATTCCGATTGAAGTGTATTGTGGACATACTCTATTTTAATTGACCTACAAATCAGATTATTAATAGATTATCAGGCTGCATGCATATCTGAAGCTAAGCTATGGGAATGAAGACCAAAGAACATTCTAAGAAACTTAGTGGGGGGGGGGGCAAAACTAGCAAGTAGGAGATTGTGAGGGAAGTCTCGGAGATGGCAACAATTACTCTGAAGTAGAAGGTATTGCAGTAGAAGGTGTTCCAGGTATTAGGAGTTCTGCTTACAACTGGTATGGGAGTTTGGCTTGAAAGAAGCCCATGTAGAGTTGATCAGGAAGCATCAGAGTGGAATATGTTTTTGTGGTCAGATGAGCCAAATGTGTAGCACAAACCACCACTGCCCAGTCCTCAACAAACACCTTCCCCACAGTGAAGTATGGTGGTGGTAGCTTGGTGTTGTGGAGGTGCTTTTTTCTCAGCACTGGCTGGACATCTTGTTAAAATTAAAGGATGGATGGTGAAAAACACAGGGAGACACTGCAAGACCAACTCTTCAGAAAGAGTGAAATAAACTTACTGGAACAGACTCAAAGCCGTTAATGTGGCAAAAGATGGTTCTACTAAGTCCTGTTCTGAAGGGGATGAATGCTTATGCAAGCAGCATATTTTATCTTTTTATTTTATTTTTTTAAAGATCTGCTGACACATACTTTGACTTTGAGCATTCACTTTAAGAACATATGTGTTTGCAATAAAAAAACAAACAAATAAATAATCAAAAAACACTGAAACAGCCATTAAAGCATTTAATTGTATAAGGACCAATAGAAATGATCCAAAACTACTTGCAATAAAATCTCATAGACATTATTTTTTTTCCTTTCTCTTGTAATGTTACAATTTTGGATATAAGTTTCTGTTATGATCACAACAGTACCTTTGTTTTGTGGCTGTGTCTTGTATTCATTCTGTACCCTTTAAGCACCAACATGACAAAGACTAATTCCTTATACAAGGCAGTTAAAGAGGCTGTCAAATTCTTTGTTCATGCTTGTAGCTGTAGGCTTCTGCATGAACGTACTATTGGAAGTTGAAGAAAGAACAATATTCAACATTTTGATTGAGAGATTTTGCCCTTTTGTGTTTCCGCAGTGGAATTTGAGTTTGAAGATGTTGGCGTGAAGTGATTCAGCTCCTTGACATAGCCTTGCCCCACACCAACCAGCTGTGCCTGACCAACAGCTAGCATTTTAAAGACACCCTTTTTCTATGGTAAAATGACCGTAGTTCATGGTTTTAATGTAAAAATATACCTGCAGTTCTTACTTTACCAAAGGTCAGTTCCACAAGTTCACGCATTTTAAACCTGGCCTTGGACAGTAGCTCCCACTCCCTCTACTACCACTGGGCACCTAAACTGCTGGCAAGTAAATCAACTAAGCTGTTTCAATGGAATCTCTAAGCTAATTTAACTTACAAATGCTCACACTGTTTGCATGATTTGTTGCCAGCTAGCTACATTGCTAATGCTAACAATGTCTGGATGCTAGGCCAGATTCCTGCTTGAGATTTAGTTGCTAGAACTAACCAACATGCTTATTTTAGTCAGTCGCAGTCGAACAGAAGTTTACCCCCATAATCTGACATCTCACATAGATTTAAAGTCTGGTTCCTGCCAGAAAATAAAAGTTTGAGTTTGAAGATGTTGAAGTGATCCTTTGAGCCAGCCAGAATCAGGGCAGATTTTTTTCATGTTTCAGCCCCTTCCCACAGTCCCACCCCACACAAACCAGCTGTACATGGCCAGCTACCACTGAGGAAGCTAGCTAGCATTTTAAAGACAACCTTTTCCTGCAGTAAAATGACTGTAATGTATGGCTTTACTATAAAGACATGCCAGAAATTCCTACATAATAAAAGGTTCCACAATTTCACCCAATTGAAACTGGGCTTTGGAGAGTATCTCCCACTCCCTCTACTTCCACTGGACATATATGGTTCTGGAAAATAACTTAACTAATTTGTTTCGATGCAGGTTTTAAGCTAGTCTAATTTATCTGATGAATGCTCACATTGTTTGAATGAATTGCTGCCTATTGTAGCCAGATTGCTACATAATACACATTATACATACATTGCTATATCTTGCAAATGCTAACAATGCTTGGATGCTTGGCAAGATTCCTACTTGGGATTTGGTCACTAGAACTGATCACCATGGTTACTGTAGTTAGTTGAACACAAGTTTACCTTTGTAATCTGATATCTCACCTAGATTCAAAGTCTAGCTCCTGCCAGAAAATAAAAGCTAAAAGAAAGATAGTTGTTTTAGCCACCTAGTTAGTTAGTTAGTTAGTTAGTTAGTTAGTCAATTTCAAAAGTGCTAAATAATGATGGTCACACATCTTTAGGATCATTAGTTTTAATATTAACTATTGAGATGCCAGGCCCCTTTCAAAGGACTCTGATCCTAATTGTCCGAGCGTACAGCACTGTGGGTGTGCTAACTGCTGAGTGTAAGACAGAATGGTTTAAAAGTGTGTTATTATGTGGGAGGTAGAAAACCGGATGCATTATGGATATTTAGACATTACGACACGGCTTATTTAATTTGGGAGGTATCTGTAATGGGGGTCCTGAGGAGTGATGCACTGCTGTTTTTCATTTGTTTATTAGGGAATGTCAATCTAGAACAATTACCTTCCTCTGTGCAATTTAACCGGGCTTAAAGGATCCACCTGAAAGCAGAGCTTATCTCTTTGAGTTATCGTGGCTTTTGTGGCAACACCAACAGGCTATAGCTGCCCTGCGCTGATCTCTGAGCTGGTGCTGGAGTGCAGTTGCGCTATTATCTGAGGAATTGTTTTAATGCTTATTACCACTTTGTTACAATAATGAGACCCACTGCATGCTACGTTCACCAAACCATTCTCGGCCCACTACTCCGAACCCTGTCCTGCTCTCATAAATAAATCTATGCATAATGTGGAAAGATAGCCTTGCTTTTCCAGCCAAATCCTCCCTTAATTAGCTGCAGAGCGCTACTGCTTCTCTGCTTGAGGGTGTCCTGTTGTTATCAAAGCATGGAATTATTTCTTCACACATAACTAACACCTCTGTTTATTTTTAAGCTCCTCGCTGAGAGACGTTAATTATCAAAGGATAAACTCATCTTTTCCCAGAAAGCTTCAAAATGAGGATAAACACTGGGCCAATTATTTTGTGATGTATGGACTTAATTATTTTTGGCGGTGAGGTCATTAGAGTTTCATAAACAAAATTGATAAGTAGGGACTTTGAGGTTTTATCTTGAATGTGATGTTTTAAGGGGTTGCGATGGCTCGCTTTTTATATTTTTGTTCTTCCAAACTGTGAACAAAACTTCTGCCTGACAGTCTCGGAATAGTCTGTCCTCGTATCACCTCTTTTGCAGTAGAAGCTCAGAGCCTCTAGCTTGTGATAATGTTATCGATGGACGGCCTAGGGCATGCGCTCCTGGACGAACGGCCTAAGGCACGGGTCTGGAGGCACGCGTAAATATTCAGGTAACAAAAGGTGTGTGCGATCGCGTGGGCAGTGTTGGAGTTCAGTGCCAGGCCACTTCAGCACTTCACAGGATCTCACGGCGGATTGCAGAGGCCCAGGGAGCCGCGGCATGTTGACCGTGTCTAGCACATTCTGAAAGGAGAGAGGGAAGGTGACTAATGTGACCGGGTGAGGAAGAGTTCTGGGTTCCTTTAGCACAGTCCCAGAGAACCGAAATCAGAGTTTTCTTTCCATTTAAGTTAATCTTGTTTCTCTGGGCCACCGTCCAAAGATAAACAAGCTGTCTTTAGCGGCAATGTAAGTAAATGCGATGAGATTAGAGTAAAAAATGGCTTAGTTTCATGTTTTGCCTTAGTTAAGTTTAGGGTTAGAGTAAGTATTAAGTTTTAAATTTAGGTTTTAGTTTAAGGTTTAGAGTTTGGTTTAGGTTTTACGCTGAGGTCAAGTTTCAGATCAGCGTATTAGGTTTACGTTTAGGTTGTAGTTTTAGGCCAGGCTTGGAATTAAAGTAATAGATTGGTTAGTTTCATGGTTTTGCCATAGATTCAGTTTACGATTAGAGTAAGTATTAAGTTTAAATTTAGATTTTGGTTTAAGGTTTAGTTTAAAGTTTGGTTTAGGTTTAAGGCTAAGGTTAAGTTTCAGATAAGTGTAAGTATTAGGTTTAACTTTAGGTTGTAGCTTTAGGTTAGGGTTGGGATTAGAGTAATAGATGAGTTAGTTTCATGTTTTTGCCTGAGGTTAAGTTTAGGGTTCGAGTGAGTATTAAGTTTAAATTTAGCTTATTTTATTTTAAGTTTATTTTAGAGTTTGGTTTAGGTTTCAGGCTGAGGTTACGTTTCAAATCAGTGTATTACGTTTAGGTTTAATTTGTAGCTTTAGGTTAGGGTTGGGATTAGCGTAATAGATAGGTTGGGTTCATGAGGTTAAGTTTAGGGTTAGAGTGAGTACTAGGTTGAAGTTTATCTTAGTGTTAGGTTTAGGATTTAAGCTGTGGGATATTGTGATATAAGTTTAGGCTTTAAGTTTAGATAAGGGTCGAAGTTAGACTGCATGTTAGATTTAGTTTTATGTTTTGGGCTGAGGTTAAGTTCAGGGTTAAAGTGAGTATTTGGTTTAAATTTAGGTTTTATGCTAAGGTTTAGTTAAGGGCTAGGTATAGGTTTCTGGCTGAGGTTATGGTCAGGGTAAGAGTGAGTGTTAAATTTAATTTCAAGTTTTAGGCAGAGATTAAGTTTAAGATTGTTGAGGATAAGTTTAGGATCAGAATAAGGGAGAAGCGACTTAGAAAATGTGTGACAATGCAAATGTTTAAGCTAATTCAGGTTAATGCTTGGATTAAGGTTTTGGTATTTTAGGCCAAGTTTAAGATCAGGGTTAAAGTGTTTGGTTTTTGGGTTGAGGTTAATGCTTGGAATACGGTTTTGGCACTTTAGGCTTAGTTTAAGATCAGGGTTAAAGTGTTTGGTTTTTGGGTTGAGGTTAATGCTTGGAATACGGTTTTGGCACTTTAGGCTTAGTTTAAGATCAGGGTTAAAGTGTTTAGTTTTTGGGTTGAGGTTAAAGCTTGGATTAAGGTTTTGGCATTTTAGGCCAAGTTTAAGATCAGGGTTAAAGTCTTTAGTTTTTGAGTTGAGGTTAATATTTGGATCAAGGTTTTGGCATTTTAGGCTAAGTTTAAGGTCAAGGTCAGAGTGTTAAGTTTAGTTTTATTAATCTATGATTAAAGTCAGGGTTAGAGTGAATAGTTTTTAGGTTGATGTTAATTGTTACGATTGGCCCCTCCCAGTCCGGTCCATGTGCATTTGTTTTGGTCTAGTCCATGTGCTTTTGTTTTTGATCCCATTCCGGGCCTTTGTTTAGTTACTCTGCCCCTGATTGTCCCCACCTGTTTTCCGCCTGTCCCTCATTATCCCTGTGTTTTATAGCTCTGTGTTTGCCCTTTGTTTTCGCTGGTCTTTGTTCTGGTTATACTGTGTGTTATTTGATTGTGTTGTTTGTTTGAAGTACTTTGGATTTCTGTGCATTTCGTCATGTCTGACTTCAGATCTCTCCGTGTTGGCCGTCTGCCTTCGGACCGTTATGACCCTGATTTTGGATTTGCCCACAATAAAAGTCACTTACCTCAGCTTATGCATCCGCCTCCTTGCGTTACATTAATGTTGGGATTGAGGTTTTAACCGGTTTTAGGGTAAGATAAGGTCAGGGTTAGAGTGCCAAGGTTAGTTTTTTGGGTTGAGTTTAATGTTCAGATAAAGGCCACATGTAAGATCAGGGTCAGAGTGTTATGTTTTTGGGTTGCGGTTTAGGATTAAGATGTTTGGTTAAAGAACAATTTGAATTCATATTTAACTCAATGCTAGTTAAAGACAAGGTGTACATACCATCCAAACAAACCGTTATCCAGGACCATACATAAAAGCCAATTCAACACGCCGCCGCGCACCTCATAATGACTTTAATTTCATGTTTCCTTGTTCGCCACATGTTTTCTCAACTGTCGTAACGGTTGATCACAGAAGTGGGAAAGCTCGGAGGCTCCAGGCGGCCCATTGGGAGAGCATGTAAGCCGTTTAGTCCGGCAACACTGATCGTTTGTCAAAGCGACACCTAGGAGAATCCACAGACAATGTTGTGAGCTGAGATCAGGGAGTGGGAGCTGAGAGCTGTAATACGATTCAGCTGGCTGATTAAGACCGGCGAGTTACAAATCAACATCCAGACAGCTCAATCACACACACATACACAGCCCTCGCATTTCCCCCCAGGGCACTTCCCCTCGCTCTCACACCCTCTCTCTCTCTCACTCTCTCACTCTCTCACTCAAATCCCAATCAAAAGTGAGCCATCAATGGAGCTCATCAGTGCCAACAAGCGGAGTGTGGAGTGAACAGGAGCGCTGTGATATTCTTCTCCAAAGCACCCAGGCAGAAACAGTTTCCAACCTGAGCATCTCTCCGTAGCCCGCCGTCACCCAGGGGACGAGACAAACGCCGCACTAAAATTACTCACGGATACAGTTAGCATTACTTTTCAAATCTGCTCATCAATTCATTCCGCTTGTTTATTCGCGCAAGGCAGGGCAGAGAATCTGGAGCAGTGATTTCTTACTCGGGCTTTAGGACAGAACTGCGGAGCTATGTCTTAACCCATGCACCCCCCCCACCCCACCCTGCTGTGGTTTGGAAGAAAAGTAACCCCCCCCCCCCGTTCACTCGTCTCGCTTGCCGCAGGTTTAATTAAATCACCTTATTTATGGAGAGATTGGCTCCGCGAAGGACTCATTTACGGGATTGGAGGCAGAGCCGCCTCACGCTTGGACGATCGCCAAGAATAACTGGCATTAAAATGATAAAAAAAAAGTCCTCCGCATTCAGACCCGACTTATTTTTGGCGTATGCTTGAGTGTGTGTGTGTGTGTGTGTGTGTGTGTGTGTGTGTCATTTGGCAGTGGTGATGGTTGGGGGAGGGGGTGGGGTAAAGTGTGTAAGTGAGGCACTATCAGCAACAGAAACAGCCCCAATCAGCCTATCGGTTTGGCTGGATATAAAAGCAGGTATTGTTGCTTTATTGTGCATCCAAGCCTGTGTTGGGTTGAGAGAGAGAGAGAGAGAGAGAGAGAGAGAGAGAGGGGAGGGAGGAACCGACTGCCAAAGGCAGGCTTCAGGGAAAAGACTCAGAGAAGGCAAAACATCTGGCCTCAGATTTTTAATTAGAGTCAGCTCACCTCTGGGATTATTTTTAGTTCAGGGCGCGGGGGATTTCTCCTCCTGGTGGACCACCTGACAACAATGCAGAGGCACCTGTGTGCTTTTTCACGAGCGGCTGCGCGTGTGGGTGGCTGAACAAGTGTCAGCTGGTTTGCGTTAGTGCTCCAGTTTTGTAAAAGCAGGGCCGCGAAAGCTAAAGGAGCTCTGAGGAGCCGTAAAAGAGGCTTGCGTCTCTTGCGTTGTGTCCCAGCTGCCGGGCCATTAAGTGTCACCGATGTGCCACGTATTCACTGCACTTCCCTGCCTTGAAGCTTTAAACGGCTGAAGAATTGAAGTCGCACAGCCAACCCACCCCCCCACACCTTACCGCAGTCGAGTCAATCAGTCAAGACTACAGCTACGGGGGTAATGTTGCTAACAAGTAATATGAGCCTATTCCCTGCCAATTAGCATATAACTGCATGTCTTAAATCCAAACTTGCCTCAAACTGTGTCAAGTTCTTATGCAATCGTGAATAGATTTGCTTGTGTGGGTTCTGACATTGTAAGACACACTGTCAGTGGAACCCTCAGGGCCTTCTAGGCCTCCAGAGAACGTCTGATGATTTCTGAAGAAAAAACAAAAGCAGACTTTTAATTTGTAGTTCTTTATCATTGAATAGATTCATCAGGCTTGTCGCATTTAACTTTGCATCTTGTACTGTAGGAATATTCTGACGTTGCCATTAAGTTTTGGTTGGAAATGGCCAAAACTCTTCAGTCAGGATGGGATCTATATAGATGCAAGCTCCCCATTGGTTAGGCCTTCAGGAGCTGGACTAAAGGCCTATTATATGTTACATCAACCACTAACATTATATGGTGGACAGAAGAATCAATGGCGGTTTAATTTTGCAAAGGCAACCAATTTTGTAGGAAACATCACTCTAGGTCTTCTGGAAGTTCTAGATACCTAGTTAACTGCGCAAGCATTAGTATAAACATGTTTTAATCAGCTGTTAGGAATGGAAAACAGTGGCCGAAGCTCTTTGCCGAGACTAAAACTGATTAAGATAAGCTCAAATATGTATGAATGTCTGTTATGAGCTTAAAATGAAACATATCAATATGTATTTTACAAGCTTCAAAAGTCTGTGTTTCACATGTATGGTGTCAGTGTAGCATCCCATTGGGGTGCTTGTCGAAATCAACATTATAATCCTTGTTTTGAGTGAGCTTTGACATTAATAGCTTCAAATTGAAGGCTTTGCTTTCCCAGTTCACCATTGCCAACTGTTATCCAATAAAAGTAGACAAAAGTACATCACATCATTTAAAGTGGTCTCACTTTGATCTTCTGGAGATGTTCAATTTATTAAATTAAAAGCATAAATTAAGGTGAATTTAAATTGTTAGCATTCCAGGTTTATTTTATACAAAGGCTTATTACTCAGTAACTACAGTACATCACTGAAAACTAATGGAGCTATTCTTAGGTTATAGAAGAGTGTCATTACACTTGGCTTGTTAAGAGGTTAATAAATACTTAATAAAATATCCAAACATGGCAAAATAAGCTATCTATAAAGCACATACAGCCAGCTGTATATATGCCAAATAAACTGCTACCCTTAAGACAGTAATAACAGCCTTGACTCATAAATTCTATCAGCCTTTTGCACATTTTAATATATAACATCATATCATACAGTCATAAGCAAGTTTATTTGGATTGATAGTTGTTGAACTATAAGCTTCCTGTAACACTGCATATTAATACATGAATAAAGTGTTATATGGCAAATATAATACTGTATTAAGTTAAGTAAGTGATACTTTTTTGATCCCACAAACGGGGAAATTCCACCTCCGCATTTAATCCATCCATGAAGTGAAACACCACATACACACTAGTGAACACACGCACACTAGGGGGCAGTGAGCACATTTGCCCAGAGCGGTGGGCAGCCCTATCCACGGCGCCCGGGGAGCAGTTGCGGGTTAGGTGTCTTGCTCAAGGACACCTCAGTCATGGACTGTCGGCCCTGGGGATCAAACCGGCAACCTTCTGGTTACAGGGCCAGATCCCTAACCTCCAGCCCACGACTGCCCCCAATTATATCTAGTATTGTATATTTAATATATATTATATCTAGTATTGGCTGGTATAAGTAATTGTAGTTAGCAAAGCACCTCATAAAATAAAAGTATGCAGCTTTCAGTACCACTTTCTATGAATGTCACATTTGTAAGTATCTATAAACGAAATCATTCATGACATGTTATAATACATTTATAAGACATCATAAATGTGGCAATAAATATTTATGAAAATGCATGACGTTATAGCCGTGCTTATTACGCATCATGAATTGTCAAGATAAGTACCACTTATAATAAATTATAAGAGCTCATAAGCGGTATTAGTCCGCTCTAAGTAAAGTGAAGTGTACTGGACTAAAGCCTCCTCCAGGCTTAAGAGTGAAGTATTTACTGAAGGATTTACTGAAACACTAAAACACAATGAAGCTCATTACAGGCTTCAGATGTCAGAGTTTAAATTAGAGCTGCCATCAGTTTTACCCAATGTGGGAAAGTCAATGTACACCGCTGTTAATGTTCACCACCGTTAGCCTGGCACTGACTTAACACTGCATACCCAATAGAACAGCAGCAGAAATCAGCATTACTTTATCGTAGTGTAGTGTTACAGAGTGAAGGGTTCTAGTGTTTGACATTAGAACCAGTCAGGGAACAATTTACAATGACAGCGCTCTACTATCTCGCCTCTCCCTCTCCAGGCCTTCGTTCCACAGTGACTTTACACTGTGTGTGTGTCAGAGGGGGTTTAGAGGAGGGGCTGATGGGTACTTGGCTTGCTGTGATGTAATGTAACATGACGCTGGGTAAGAAAAGCACATTGTAGCAGTGATTCTAGGCTGGACAGCCTGTTTGGAGCATCTGAACGTTCAGGACTGATGCCCTGAAGATGCAGCTCTTACAGCACCAGCGCTGAGAAATAAGATACTGACTTCTTTGGCTCTGACAGTATAAAATATTATTAACACTACTGATAATGCATTATATTAACCATTCATAATGTATAATAAACATGGCTATGAAGTGTATTTCAGCGTAGTTCATTTTCATAAATATTTATAACTATGTTTATAATGCCTTATGAATGCATTATAACATGTTATGAATGTGTTTATAGATGCTTACAAATGTGACATTCATAGAAAGTGCTACCCGACGTATTAATGTTAGGTTTCACAAGGCGTCCTAACATCTGCTCATAAGAACATCGTAAACGTGAACATTATAATGCACTATAACACAGTATAACAAGGTTTTGGTGTATTTTCTCATCCAGGTAAAAAGAAGATACTACATAGAATGTAAGGGACACTGTGAGTGGACTTGGCACTGCTTTCATTTTTATGTCATATGTTTATTATTTATGGAGCACAGCAAAATATCTACATCTGGGTGTGTAAGATAAACATTTCAATGCAGAGCGACTTTCCCACATCATGAATTTACACATGATTATCCCACTTCACTTATAGCTTGTGAAGAACACTCTTAATGCTCTATAAGTTTTATGTACTGTAGTAAAATATCCTTAACTTTTAAAAGGCGTTTAAAGAACCTCACTTAACTTAAAGCCTGTAATACAGCTCTACAACGTCTTATATATTTACTAAGAATTATTACTATGTTTAATGTTCTTATTATAATAAATGATGAAACCTGACTTTATGAAGTTCTCTTGCTTTATAAAGTGTGATACATTTTATTATAACTAATTATAAGCAATTACACAGGCTTAATTCCAGTGTTATAAGGCATTATGTATGCCATAACCCAAAAGGTTGGGCTGAATACTGAATACACTGGTATGAAAGGACTCAGTAATATATTCCATTATGAAACATGAAGGAAAGTATTCTGAATTTTATTGATAAAGCCAATGGGGGGAAAAGCTCTTGGTGTACTTTGTGTTTTTCTGTTAGTACATTTCTGCTGCGTAATCCCACTGCCATCTTGTGAATTATGCATATCTAAGTCAGTAAATAAATAAATAAATGAAGGAATAAATAAATAAATAAATCAATACAAATCTTGCAAATGAGACTATAAAGTAGGTGACTGATAAAGTAGGCTCTGCTTCGTTAGTCTACGCAGGCTTCATCAGGAATTTGAACGTCTGTAAAGAAATCATTTTTAAATATGCTGCTGGAAGAAAACCTCGTATCTCCAAAATGGTAACTTTACGCGAGAAGGAAAAAAACCTGCCTTACTTTTAATGTAAGTCGATGGAACCAGAATGTTTTCCATGTCATTTTGGGTTGTTTCTTTTGGTCCATTCTTTATGAAATTTAAACACAATGCAAAAGGCATCAGATATTTTCAAATTATTCCAAAATCTGGGAAACAACAAAAAAATGGAGATACGAGGTTTCCTTGTGCTTTCAGGACAAAATCCTGTATCTCTATTTTTGTCTTTTTTTTCACTTAATTTGAAAATGGCAGTTGCCCTTTATGCCGTGTCAAAATGTCATGATGAATGGACCAAGAAAAATATTCTAAAATTTATTGGAAAAATATACTCCTCCATTTACTTCCATTATAAGTTAAGAGTGTTTCTCCTTCTCCTGTAAAATTACCTTTTTGAAGGTACAAGATTTTGTAAACGTATGTCAATAGAGTGATAAATCAACTTGGAATTATTACAGATACTCAGGTTTTGTATTCCATGACATAATTGTCACGCCTCAGGTGGACTCGGACTCTATCTCAGACTCCATCTCCCACACTGCATCGGGAGATCATATGACTCGGAACAAGCACTCGTGTCACTACCAGAGCTCGCAGTCTCCTGATATATATTCAGGAGAATATATATGATATATATTTATATATTCAGGCATTGATAGGAAGAATGACCAAGCTTCTATTACTTGTTAGCTTGTAACTCCAAAACTAAAGAAACAAGCTTCAGACACCAAATGTGGACAGGCTGACTGACTGTATTTGGGGGTTCCACATATGAAGGAGTTTAAGTGGTTAATTACACTGGCTGATTCTGTTACCCATCAGTGCCCTGGGTCTGCTCCAAACCACATGCCCTGGCTGGAGACGAATACGAGACTTCAGTAACCCTACCTGGCCTCCGTGCTGCCGGGCCCAAACCGCAGAGGCTGGGAGGCCTGATGGGGGCGGTGGGGGAATAGAAGGGTCACCAGGAGCTGGGAGGACACTTAGACAGCTAAGATGCAGAATTGATTTTGTTTCACTTAGCAGGGTCCAGCGAGAAATGAGCCTTGGTGTATATGTATCAGGGCTGGAGCAGAGTCAGAGTGGGCCTTCTACCGGGAAAGCTCACCACACTTCAGGGCAGGCATCCACACTGAGTGCACATTATACAATGAAATTCGAGGGGATGGGGGTCAGATTTTTCCCCCATGGCGATTATACAAGGATCTGAATTTAATGCAGGGGTTGGTTACCTATAGGACATTAGCAAGATAGCAAGTCCAGTTCTGACTCTTGGCGACCACATGGATAGTGTTTCTCCAGAATATCTTCTCTCCTGGTTGGCTTTTCAGGCTTCTGAGTGGTTTGTTCATTAGTCCTTTGATTACATTCATCCATCTTGTAGTTGGTCATGCTCTTCCTCTTTTATCTTCAAGTGTTCCAGGCATAATAGTCGTTTCCAATGAAAAGGTTCTTCTCATAATATGTCCAAAAAGTCTCCAATTTGGTTATCTGGCTGTCCAGTGAGAGGTGAGGCTTGATTTGATCATGGAACCATTTGTTTGTTTTCTTTGCTGCCCAAGGTTTTCTAAAAACGCTCTGCCAACACCAAAGGTTGAAGATATCAATACTTTTCCTATCTCGCTTGTTTATTGTCCAGCTTTTGCATCCATAAAGCACCCCAGAGAGTCTGGACAATTCTGATCTGCTTGCAGAGACAAATAGTTGCATTTAAGGATTTTTTCAAGCCCCTTCATCTTTGTTCTGGCGAGCGTCAATCTATGCTGTATTTCTCGACTGCTGGATCAGTTGTTGTTAATAATTGATTTGAGTCGGCAAAAGATGTTCACCATTTTCAGACCTTCTCCATCGATTGTACAGTTAGCAGTTACTGTCATAACCTTAGTCTTCTTCATATTGAGCTGAATCTCATCAATCTGCTCTTTAACCTTCTTTAGAAATGCCTTCAGTCCTTTAGTTTATCTTTCCTATGTGCATCTAAAATGTGTAGAGGAGACAGAGGAGCTGCAGTCTATCCCAGCACTCATTGGGTGAAGGCAGGAAACACCCTGGACAGGTTGCCAGTCCATCACAGAGAGTATGTTAACAAGAAGAAGTAAAAATGAAGGTAAATAAAATGTAATGTTTGAATAAAATAGAACAATAACTAAATTAACATGAGCTGTAGTTTCATAAATGTTGTGATTGTGTTGTAAAATTTCTAAAGTACAGTCTTTTTCACCGACGAGTTATACATAAACTAAAACCTTCCTATTCGGTCTTTAAGCATAAACCATCTTTCATAAAAATCCTCCATCTGTTATCTCTTTATATAAACCTGCCTAATTACCGACCACCTTTCCTGTTGGGTTGGGTGCTTTTTTCTATACTAGTTCTCTGAAAAAGTCTCTTTTTTTTGCTGTTGCCATCAGTTTCTGTAGCAAATACCAGTGTTTATTGCTTAGCGCAATGCCTGGCTTCACTCCCAGAATGGCTGATATGGGGTCTTTAACTAATTCTAATATCAGGACATCTTCTTTGCAATTACATGCTTGCTGCCAGTAGTTGGTGAGAAAAGGGCATTGCCAAATACATGAGAATGTGAAGCCATGCTTTCTCCGCACTCTCTCCAGCATTCACCCGTCTGGTTCAGATTTAAGTTTGCCATCATTTGCGGAGTTCTGAAGAATTTTCCATTGAAACTCTTTTCAAAAACTGGAGTTAGAGACTTTGTGAGCCTCAGAACAAATTTCATTTCAGTGTTCATCACTGATTTGTTGTTGTGAGCCCTTTTCCCTTTTTCTTTTAACAGGTTGTGGCCTTGGTCACTGCAGACAGAGCCACATAAATTGCCAATATTGGTCTTCTAGCTGACTGTTCATGTTGAACTTTAATTAAGTTCTTCTCAATTGGAGTGGATTCTTTTAATGCACTCCAATTAGGGTGCAAGCGTCGGATGGAGTGCTGTAAAGCATGCCACTACTGGACTCTGGAGTAGTGGAAATATTCTGTGGAGTGAGGAATAACACTTCTCTATCTGCCAGTCTGATGGAGGAGTCTGGGTTTGGCAAATGTCAGGAGAACCTTACCTGCCTGACTGCACTGTGCCCAAGTTTGGTGGAGGGGGGATTATGGTGTGGGGTTGTTTTTCAGGGGTTGGTCTAGAACCCTTAGTTCCAGTGAAGGGAAATCTTAATGCTTCAGCAGAACAAGACGTTCTGGCCAATTCTATGCTTCCAACTTGTGGGAACAGTTTGGGGAAGAACCTTGTGTGTTCCAGAATGACTGACCCAGTAGGGTTTGAGAAAGAAACAGTAGTCTTGGGACTACATTCGTTGTTAGGGCTTCCAATCAGCCTGTTAAACTGAGGGGGAGCAAGACTGAGCTGCTTAGGTCACATTTTACTTTAATAATTAATTCATGTTAATTTGCTCATATGATTTGTTGAAGTCTGCAATGACTCCCAAGTATCTAACATCCTTTTTGGGCCAAGGAAATGAGGAGGAAGATTTAACATATTGAGATATGAGTTTGTTCAAAGCGAGCGCTTCAGTTTTACCCACACTTGACTTCAAGGGGTCTTTAAAATAAAGGATGATATCATAGGCATTGTGCTATATGTAATTTGCCTCCCAGCCAAAATAAGACCTATAACACTCTTATGCATTCATTTTAGCTCGCTGAGGGGCTTTATATTCAAAGACAATATAAAGGGGGAGAGGGGGCACCCTTGACTTGCTCCTCTTTCTAACGTAAATGGCTATGATAGACAGCCATTTACTCAAAAGTATGCTCTCATCCATGTAAAAATGTCAATTTTGGGCCAAATCCATATTTGAATGGCAGACTTTGAAGAGAAAAAGGACAAGACACACAGTGGAAAGCTTTTTCTCCATCTAATGCAAATGCCATGGTATGAGAATAGACCTAATGTGCAACATAATGTATGCAGCCAATGGATGTTGTCTGGTAAATGTCAGCCAGTGATGAACTCGTTTTTATGCGGCTGTGTGAGGCAAGTGATCACTGGTTGGATTCTGCTGGCTGAAGTAGAGGTTAAAAATTTGCAGTCCATTTCCAAAAGAGTAATTCATCCACAATTTGTGGGGTAATTAATTGCCTTTCCCCAAGACAAAGGTAATTTTCCAGCTGTTAATACTTGTATGCAAGCATCTTCTGAAAGCCGGCTGATGAGATCGATATAAGCTTTATAAAATTTGTTTAAGGACCCATCTGATATATTTTGTATTCTACAGGTAACGTTTTTTTTTTTTTTTTGCAACAAACAGGTCGATCCTTGACTAAGAATTATGTGACATGGAATAGAATATACTGTCAAATGGATGATGAGCTCCCCTCAGCAGGTTTTAAGGGCTCTGTGTAAAAGTGTAATAAATGTGGATAGTCTTTTATCTTGCTGGGGAGAGATTACACAGTTAAAGTCCCCTCCAATCGGCAGAATTAAAAGTAGCCTGGGCTTTTGTCATCAGGTACATAGATCCCATTGATTGTACCCTTTATAGGGGTATACTATATATTTTGCTGTATTTTTAAAATGTAATCACAATTGAACTGGGCTAAACAATGAGTGTGAATCACGGGAAAAGAATGATCATCTGGTTGGTGAGCTTCTTGCAGAAAAGCTATTTCACATTTGAGCTCATCTGGCATTTTCTTCCTTTTCATTGGCCTATATAGACCCTTGACATTATAACTCACTATACACTTAAAAAGATGGTTCTTCAAGGGTTCTTAGTAAAGAAAATGGTACTAAATAGAACCATGAACACTCAAAGAAACTCAAAGTAGTTCTGACCCTTCCACTTTCACCATCATAGCAAACACAGCATCCTAGCTCAACTGATTACAGAATTAGAAGTATAATATTGTGTTTTACTCTACTGGTTTAAAGCATCCATATCATTGTCCATTCTGCTGGTGGAATGGCAATTAAGGGTCCTGCAGAGAGACCACCGTAATACAAATCATGCATTGAATCAGGCATGCCTAGAATTTGGACTAGTACACTAGATCACCATGTACCTAGACTAATTGGTCATTTTCACTGAAGATTTTCTGGAGGTCCACTTTGTAGATGTGCAAGTATTCTCTGGTCAGGAGTGGTCCTGTGCTGGTCCTTTTCCACTGATGGATGGGGAAGAAGGGGTCTAATACATTATGGAGCGACAGATGTGCTACAGTTTGTACAAAGTGCACATTTATAGTAGGTATTACTTGCAAAAGGGCCAATGAGTGTACCCCATCAGTTGTTACATAATTTATCAGCCTTCCTCCTTTATCAGGGACCACCATAACACTACCACTGACCAGATAGTAGCTGTTCATGTAGAGTGACACATGGTACAGTCAGTAACTGTAAATGTACAAAGTTCCTGCATACAGTAGGTGTTTTGAATGAAATGGCCTATAAGTGGAGCCTATATACTGCATAATTTATCAGCCCTCCCTAGGCCTCCTCCTTTATCAGGGACCACCACAGGACCAACACTGACCAGAGAGTAAGTGTATATACACAAAAACAGACTGTATCTGTAAATGTTTGAATTGGACCTGTTTGATAAATGTTTCTGATAAAATGACCAATGAGTGGAGCCCATCTGTTGCGTAATTTATTGGTCTTCCTCTTTTAACAGGGACCACCATAATAGTACCACTGACCAGATAATAGCTGTTCATTTACAGTGACATGTATTACAATTCTTCTCCGTTTGCTATACATTCTACTCACACTACATAATAATTACATATCCACACATGGTCAGGTACATAATAAATGTAACTATGCTTGAATGAAATGGCCTATAAGTGGAGCCTACATGTCACATAATTTATCAGCCCTCCTAAGACCTCCTTCTTTACCAGAGACCACAACCAGACCACCCCTGACCAGATAGTGTATATACACAAAAATAGACCATCTGTATCTGTGAATGTATGAAGTGGACCTGTTTGATAGGTGTTTCTGATAAAATGACCACTGAGTGGAGCCCATATGTGGCGTGATTGATCAGCCCTCCTCAGGCCTTCACTTTTCAAAGACCACCATAGGACCTCCGCAGACCAGGCAATAATTTACATTTATAACAACAGATCATTTAAGTATAAACCTATGCTAGGTGTTTCTGATAAAATGGCCAATGAGTGGAGCCCATATGTTGCATAATTGATAAGCCCTCCTCTTTTATGAAGGACAACCGCAGGACCACCGCTGACCAGGCAATAACTGTACATTCATAACAACAGTTAATTTAAGTACAAACCTATGGTTGGTGTTTCTGATAAAATGGCCAATGAGTGGAGCCCATATGTTGCATAATTGATCAGCCCTCCTCAGGCCTCCTTTTTTATGAAGGACAACCTCGGGACCACCGCTGACCAGGCAATAACTATACATTCATAACAATAGTTCATTTAAGTACAAACCTATGGTAGGTGTTTCAGATGAAATGGCCAATGAGTGGAGCCCATCTGTTGCATAATTTATTGGTCTTCATCTTTTTATCAAGGACCACCATAAAGTGCAATTCTTTTCATTTTGCTATACATTCTACTCATATTACGTCATTATTCCTATGTAATTACACATCTACGCATGGCTAGTTACATAATAAATGAAACTATCTTTGATTGACTTCTTTCATTGTCATGGGATTGTTTTGTTTGCTTTCCTGTGTTGATGGGTTCCCCTTTGGTTGCTCTCAAGGTTTCTTCCACTTGTTCTTAGGGAGTTTTTCCTTGCCACTGTTGCCACTGGCGATGCTCACAGGATCTTCGACCTGGATTTTTCTGTAAAGCACCTTTGCCACAATGGCTGTTGTAAAAATAACTATGTAAATCAACCTTGATGTGACTTGATGCCTGCTCTTTTGAATTTTCCGTTTATTTTCATTTTAAACTGACCACAAATTGTGCCCGAAATGTGAAGGTTTCTGCCAAACAAGACTGTGCACATCATTTTTCATCGCATTCAAAGCATAATGAAATATCGCCTCTTTCCCTTGTGAAAGCCAATGGGATATGGAACGGAAACTCACTTTCAACTGATTTTCTCAGCTTCTTTCAATGTGTTCCGAGTGAGGAATAATTTAAAAAAGGTAAGAAGAGGTTTTTCTAGGCATATGCACCATGGGGACCATGAGGTTTTAAAAGATTCACAGGTTGCCGAGAGGTTTCTGTTGAGAGCAGGTGATGACACGGCTGAATTTGATTGAGAGTGCGTAATTGTGGTTGTCAGGCTTGTCCTCGATAAAGGCTGTGCTTAAAAACTAAGCTTTCTTTTGAATGGCATCTTTCTCCCATCTCTTAATCAGTTGTACAAAGCCCAGAAAGCCTGTAACAGCTTTGTTTCATTGGAAAATGCCATAAAAATTCCATATCTACACTGTTTTGGGCAAGACTTTCATTTGTACCATTTTCCACATTTTAAAATCACTGTGTTTTTGGAATATTATACATCAAATATTATACATGCTTCTTACATTTCCACATAATTTGAAAACTCCATGTGTTAAAATTTTGGACTTACTTGGAAAAAGTGTTTTCTACAAATGTCCATTATGTCCAGATGATTTTTTGCTGCTACTGTAAAGTTTCTAAATCAAATTTTGAAGATATAAGGCTTTGCTCCAGTGGTGACAATACAGATATAATCATAATAGTATATAGTATAATAGACACAGTGTTGCAATTTCTGTTGCATAATTTATCAGCCCTCCTAAGGCCTCCTCCTTTATCAAGGACCACCATAGGGCCACCACTGACCAGATAATAACTGTGCCTATATAAAAACAGATGGGCTACAATCTGTATCTGTAAATGTACAAAGTGCACCTGTTTGATGTGTTTCCGATAAAATGGCCAGTGAATGGAGCTTATCTGTTGCATAATTGATCAGCCCTCTTCAGGCCTCCTCTTTCATCAAGGACCACCATAGGACCACCACTGACCAGGTAATAATTGTACATGTATAACAACGAATCATTTAAGTGTAAACCTATGGTAGGTGTTTCTGATAAAATGGCCAATGAGTGGAGCCCATCTGTTGCATAATTGATCAGCCCTCCTCAGGCCTCCTCTTTTACCAAGGACCACCATAGGACCACTACTGACCAGGCAATAACTGTACATTTATAACAACAGATCATTAAAGTGTAAACCTATGGTTGGTGTTCCTGATTGAGTCATAATAATTTAGAGCATAATAGACAGAACTTTGTAACTCCACATAAGGAATCATGCAGCATCCAAGAAGTTGTTGAACAACTCCAAACTATTTCAGATTCTTCATAGCATTCCGCTTTGCCTTGATCCGGCTTTGCACAGTCTCTGGCATTCTCCCAAGCTGCTTCATGAGGAGCTACCAGGGATGTTTTTCCAGCAGAAGAAGCTACACATATGCTGAGCACTTGTTGGCTGCTGAAAACTAATTGTTTGGAGGAAACATTTCAAACAAGGTTTTTTTACACGTACAGAATTTGTTTTGAAAGCTAACTCATACACAGGCCTTCACTGTAGGCTTCATTACTTATATTTGCCTTCATTTTGGGAAAAGCCATTATCACTTTTTCACAGTTGCCATAAAATGCAATCATTCCTATTTGTTTTGTAGGTCCTTCAGCTATAGTCCAGTTTATCTCTGTGTGACCGGTGTTATGAAGTGGTGTTTCAGGGGGTTCTGACCCATGCAGAGGGTTCTGACCCGCCCCCTTTCACCTCTCACTGCCCTCATAGCATCCCAGTTAGTCTGATGACAGTATTAGGGGTAAATATTGTATTTGATTGGACTGATCAAAAGAACCCAAGTTGTTTTTTATTCTGCCAGTAGAATGTCCACTAGGGGTCATCCAGAGAGAGCCCACCCTGATGAAAGTCATCTATTGAATCAGACATACACTGAGTTGCCAGTTTATGTACCTTCACTAATTGGTCATTTAATCTGAAGATTTTCCACAGGTGCGCTATAGATATACAACTATTATCTGGTCAGAAGTGGTCCAGTGGTGGTCCTTTGAAATTGTTGGATGGGGAAGCCACAGATGGGGTGATCAGGCATACACTGTACAGTTTGTGCTGGTCATCCTCTGGTCCATCATTAGTGGTCACAGGACGCTGTTGGCTGGATATTTTTGGTTGGTGGACTATTCTTAGTCCAGCAGTGACACTGAGATGTTTAAAAACTCCAGCAGCGCTGCTGTGTCTGATCCACACACACTAACACACCACCACCACATGGGGGTCATGACCACTCAAGAACAGGGTAAAAGGGGGCTAACAAACAGATGGACTACAGTCTGTAACTGTAGAACTACAAAGTGGTCCTATACAGTAAGTGGAACTCATAAAATGGACAATGAGCGTAGAAACAAGGAGGTGGTCATAATGTTATGTAGATATAACAGGTAAACTAGCCAATGAGTGTTGCCCATCTGCTTTTACATAATTTATTAGTCCTCCTCCTTTATCAGGGACCACCATAGTACCACTGACCAGATAATAGCCTTTCACATACAGTGACACATTCTGATAAAATGGCTAATGAGTGTAGCCCATAATGTGTAGTGTAGTTGCATCATTTATGAGCCCTCCTCAGGCGTCCCCTTTCATCAAGGTCCACCTCAGGACCACTGCTGACCAGGTAATGTAAAACAACAGATCATTTATGTGTAACCCTATGGTAGGTGTTTCTGATAAAATGGCCACTGACTGTGGCTCATCTGTTCTTGCATAATTTATCAGCCCTTCTTAGGCCTCCCCCCTTTATCACTGACCACCTTAGGACCTCCTCTGACCAGATAATAATTATATACATACAACAGCAGATGGACCTCAGTCAGTCACTGTAAACCTATGGTAGGTGTTTCTGATAAAATGGCCAGTGAGTGTGGCCCATCTGTTGTTACATGATTTATCAGCTCTCCTTAGGCCTCCCCCTTTAATCAAAGACCACCACAGAACCGCCTCTGACCAGGTAATAATTGCGTATATACTACTACAGCGGATGGGCTTAAGTCAGTCACTGTAAACATATGCTACTGTAAATGTTTCTGATAAAATGGACAATAAGTGTGGCCCATCTGTTGTTGCATAATTTATCAGTCTTATTGATCAAAGACCACCTAAGGACCACCTGTAACCAGATAATAGTCGTATATGTAGCACAGCAGATGGGCTAAAGTCAGTCACTGTAAACCTATGGTAAGTGTTTCTGATAAAATGGCCAATGCCTGTGGCCCATCTGTTGCATATTTTATTAGCCCTCCTTAGGCCTCCCCTCTTTATCAAAGACCACCTTAAGACCACAATAATTATATATGTACCATTACAGGTGGGCTAAAATCAGTCACTGTAGCCCTACAGTAGGTGTTTCTGATAAAATGGCCAGTGACTGTGACTCATCTGTTGTTGCATATTTTATCAGCCCTCCTTAGGCCTCCCCCCTTTACCAAGGACCACCTTAGGACCACTCCGACCAGACAATAATTGTATATTTTACATAATATACGATATAATAATTAATAATACTTGTACCATTACAGATGGACTAAAATCAGTCACTGTAGCAGGTGTTTCTGATAAAGTGGCCAAAGAGTGTAGCTCCACGGTCCCTGTTTTTTTTTTAAAACACTTACCATAGCGTCTCGCCAGACTTGGCAAAAGCCCACCAGCCATCATCATTTCAATGCCCGGCTTCTGCCGGAAAGCTGCGAACGCTACTCAGGGGCGCATTAGAAGTCACAGGCACTCCAGACCAAGTCTAATTCTGAGCTTGAGGACTAATGACTCCCCTCTCGGCCCCGCGGAGGGCTGTCATTCAGCGCTGCTCCGGCGCAGACATAATCATAGAGAGGGAGAGAGGATGTGGAACTTTTCATGTTTAATTAATAATGCTAATGAAACGTAATTAGCAGAGCTTATGAAAAATGCATTCAAATGAGAGATGAGCTTTATCCTTAAATAACAGGCCTCCTGCACTGGATTCGGTGTCCTATTACATGCTAATTAGACTGCACTGGGGACTGTTAATTTAACGAGCGCACATCATTTTAATCTTCCGCATGGCGGTGGGGTGCGGGACCTGTGCGGCTGTGCGAATGTGTGTGCGGCCTGCGGTGGGAACGGTGCGTCTGCGATGGAAAGGGTTGAAAAGGGAAGACAGAGACGCATGAGGGGAGCGGAGGACCAGACAGAATGAGTAACGTCGCCAACGCTGTAATGGCTAACCTTCCGCTATCATTGCCGCTGAAAGCGTAACTGAATCACATTCACCATTTTTATTCTTTATTCTCTCTGCTTTTTTCCTTTGGAACATAAAAAAAGAAACAGATGCCTCGCTGCTCCCTCTCTTTTCCGGACTGATTCCTTCTTTCTTTTTTTTTCCCGTGCCATAGATTTTCGCGCCGTCTTTGTGTGTTTCGCTAAGGAATGGATGGCAGTGTGGCAGTTCGCAGTTTGCTCGCCCACTGCAGAAGGTGGTAGACTGTCACAGCGAGCATGTCCTTCTCCCTGCTTTTCTAAAAGCGCAGCGACAGCCCAGCTCATCCGTGGAAAATGCCGTTACGCCCCAAAGGGAAGGGGGGGCTTGCGATGGGCTCCCTCTGCCCGTGATCCCTCCCCGGAGCCCCGATTCTATCTGCATCGTAAAGCTATTAGCTAGATGTGCGTCACTAGATACACACACTGCCTCGAGTAGTTTGCCTTTCTCTAGAATTAATGCAGCTTAGCCGTGCTTTGAGAGGCCATCGGTGGCATATGGTGCGGATTAATATATTCTCCAAACTGCTTTCACCTTAGCAAAGGATGGGCTTGTGCCGGGAACCTTTGAGGCCGGGTATCCAGATGTGAAGAAGAGTGAGGGGGGTGCGGTTTGTGTGTGGATGCGTCTTCTTTTCAGGTTTTCTGGACTTGCAGCACCAACAAACTAGGCCCAACTTTCTACGGTGCTGTTAACCAAAGCTCCATGTGTCGTGCTTTAAAGCCCATTTCTTTTTAAGTTGTCGAGGAAAAGAGGAAAGAGGTAGGTCTCCCAAATCACAGACGCCTCAACAACTAAACGTGGCATTTGTTTTATCAGTGTCCACTATTTACTTTTCATTTCAGTTGACCAAAGAAGACTACGGTGATGTTTGTCCACACCTCCAACGTTCAGTCTTAGAAGTCGGTTGCACTTTCTGCTTCTCGATAGCGTCAGGGATGTTTCTTGAAAAACGAATTGAAAAATGCATGAACTCTGTGGTCTTGGTAGGTGGTCTCTGGCTTGTTCACAGTACTGTATATAATACATAATGGCCTTTTACAAATAACTACATGCATAGTATTGCACATTTTTCCATATAGGTTCGATTACATTTATGGCATTTGGCAGACGCTCATGTCCAGAGTGACTTACAGTTTGATTGCTGTACACAGGTAGGCGAAGGTAGCGCTAAGAGTCTCATTGGGGGCGCATTGATGTAGCATAGAGTCCTAGCCGGAAGCCCAGGCGAGGGAACTGAATCCATATATATATATATATATGTGTGTGTGTGTGTGTGTGTGTGAGTGTACGTATGTGTGTGAGTAAATGTGTATGTGTGTTTGTGTGCGTGTGTGAGTAAATGTGGGTGTGTGTGTGTTTGTGTGCATGTGTGTGAGTAAATGTGTATGTGTGTGTGTGTGTGTGTGTGAGTAAATGTGTGTGTGTGTGTGTTTGTGTGCATGTGTGTGAGTAAATGTGTATGTGTATGTGTGTGTGTGAGTAAATGTGTGTGTGTGTGTATATGTGTGTGAGTAAATGTGTATGTGTGTGTGTGTGAGTAAATGTGTGTGTGTGTGAGTAAATGTGTATGTGTGTGTGTGTATGTGTGTGTGTGAGTAAATGTGTGTGTGTGTATGTGTGTGTGAGTAAATGTGTATGTGTGTGTGTGTGTGAGTAAATGTGTATGCATATGTGTGTGTCTGTGAGAGTAAGTGTGTGTGTGTGTGTGAGAAAATGTGTATGTGTGTGAGTAAATGTGTATGTGTATGTGTGTGTGAGAGTAAATGTGTGTGTGTGTGAGTGTGTGTGAGAAAATGTGTATGTGTGTGTGTGTGAGTAAATGTGTATGCATATGTGTGTGTGTATGAGAGTAAGTGTGTGTGTGTGTGAGAAAATGTGTATGTGTGTGAGTAAATGTGTATGTGTATGTGTGTGTGAGAGTAAATGTGTGTGTGTGAGAAAATGTGTATGTGTGTGTGTGTGTGTGTGTGTGTGTGTGTGTGGGTGCATGTGTGTGTGTGCGTGCGTGTGTGTGCACTTCCTTCCAAGTGTGTTTCGCATGCACTCTCGCTCACATGGACAGTGAGTCTGGCAGACGCCAGCAGGGGTTGGTGTGTTGCCATGGAGATGTGAGGCAGGCTTGAAAGAGCAGCAAGGTTTGCCCAACAGGACCCATTTTAAATGGACTGAAGGAGCTGAAGTGAACCTCTCTCTCTCTCTCTCTCTCTCTCTCTCTCTCTCTCTCTCTCTCACTCTCTCTCTCACTCTCCTCCCTCTCTCCATTTCATTACTCAGAGACAGACTCCATTTGCAACCATCCACACAGTTTATCACAGAGTGGCTTTTTTTTCCCCTCAGCATTTCAGTGTTTGGCAACAAAAACACCGAGCAAAAGCCAGAAAGCTTGATTTATTTATGATTCATAGTTAGAAATACATAGTACATCATGCTGTCAAATTTCCTGCTTTGGTAGAATAAATAAGCGCTGAAAGTGCCTGACACACTCGCTGCTAGTATAAAATGAAATCCAGGACAATTTAAGGTATGTTACTGTAGCGGATGTTGGGGTTTACTCAAAGGTGATGAGACACAGAAAACTGTATCCACTTCTCAAATGAAATGAATGCATTCAGCCGTTTGAAAAGGAAACCGAGCCTTAGTGTCTCGCTGATAGAACAACAAACGCGCTCTGTGGAGTGTATAATCCACCCCTGTGGCCAACCCTAAGCTTTATCAGTCATATCCCCACGTCCTGCACATTAGCTAATCCTAACGGTTGGCAGGGGTAGAATATGTGTGCCTATATGTGGATGTACATACACATACACACGTGTAGCTAATTTAATTCCACCAAAATAGCAGTTTTATTCGCAAACTAATACACATTTATGAGTGGCATGACTGGGGGATTGTTTATTTTGAGCTAATAGCAAGCTAACCCAATGATTTTTGCATTTTCCTGGGAGAATTCATCCCAAAACCGGCTGGCACAAATGACTAATACCTGAAATGCATAGCAAATTCATCCAGCTGCAATGCTGCCTTCGACTGAAGCTTCGAATTTCTGAACACTGACTAGTAATTAGGAGCTGAGAAAGGAGTCAACCAATCACGATATCCAGGGAGAAAAACAGTGCTACTCTAGATCTTCTGGAAGTTCCACACACACGGCTGATTGTGAATACGAGTGGTAGCATGATTAGAATTCCCTCAGCTGTGAAATGGAAAACAGCAGTAGCTCAGTGCGTTTTGTTTTTAATTAAGTGACACTTTTTAATCCCACAAACGGGGAAATTTCACCTCCGCATTTAACCCATCCGTAAAGTGAAACGCCACACACACACTAGTGGGCACACACACACTAGTGGGCAGTGCGCACACTTGCCCGGAGCGGTGGGCAGCCCTATCCAAGCGCAATCGGGGGTGAGGTGTCTCGCTCAAGGACACCTCAGTCATGGACCGTCGATGCTGGGGATCGAACCGGCGAACTTCTGGTCACAAGGCCGGTTCCCTAAACTCCAGCCCATGACTGTACAGCACTGTGTGAAAGTTTTAGGCATCAAAGCAATTTTTTAAACAGTTGACCTCAGCAGTGAGTTTAACACAATATACATTAGAATAAAGTCGTATTCATAATTCAAATAAACAGAAAAACAATAATAAGTAACAAGAATTTCTTGGGTCCATATTTTTCCTTGACACCTTCACAGCCGCCACAGAGACTCGTTAATATCATCAATTACATCATGAGCTCAATTTACTGAGCACTGATTGGTCAAATCAGCAGCTGCTTTTTAATGGGTAAACAAACATACAAACACACTAACATCCAGAAAATCACTAGTTTTATATATACATAAAATTATTCATTAATATCCTATACATTGTGTTTATTCAAATATTAACACTTTTCTCAGCAAATAAACACAAACTACACAAATAAACAGATTTTGAAAGTGTTTCTTGGGTGCCTAAGACTTTCGCACAGTGCTGTAAGTTATGGAATATATTTCACACACTTCAAATGTATGGCACATAATCTAGAACAGCCAAAATATGTTCACACAAACTGCCATTAGCTTAGCACTAAAATACTACTAGAATCCCATAGGGGTGCTAGCAGAAATCAGCATTATAGAGATGTTGCTTTGAGCTTTGACAATCAGGGCATGAGATTCATGCCTGGATTCATTAGTAAACCTGTCTACGTTGCCATTTTTGGATTTGCTATTCATTTAACACTGCTATTGACCCCCTTTTCATGTTGTGTATGTTATTATTGGGCAGCTATGTTGGGAAACATGTCACGGTGCAGCTTCTTTGCTTGATGTGGGTGTAGCTCAAATAATTTCACATAAACCGCCTTTAGCTTATCACTGCAATACTACTAGAGTCCCGTAGGGGCGCTAGCAGAAATAAACTTTATTGTTGTTGTTTTTTTTTAGCTTTGCCAATATGACACGGAAGTGAGGCCTAGTTTTAGTGATCATGGTCCACCACCACTGCAGTCTTGTAGTAGCCGGCGATGACTCTCAGGTTTGTTGGCAAGCAAATATGAAGTAAATCTGTTGGACAATCAGTTTGAACCTGCTACTCACTTAATACTGATATTGACCTCCTTTTGATGTCGTTTATGTTATAATTGGGCAGCTATGTTGGGAAACTCGTCAGCGAAGAATACAGTGTGCTGTATTGTGGCGCTGTTGGCGTTCAACCCAGATTAGCCATTCAGGCCTTATTACGAGACATATTCTGATAGAAGGTGTTTTTTTCTGTATAATGAGACTCATTAGCTTTACTGATATCACTTTAGAGACGGATGTGTCGTTGCTTTCGTCTTGCAAATCCTCTCGTTGTTTGTAATAAATCATTTCTGTGATTGTATAAAGTGACATAATTAAGGATTCATTAAGCAATGCATTTCAATTTCGCAGTGTGGACTAATGACTGGACCTTGGAGCTTTATTTGCTCAACAGTAATGCTCTTATATGCACCCGAGCCTCAGCTTACTCAGCTCGGAAAATGTATGGTGCCATCTCTAGGATTGTTGGCAATAACTCTAGCGTCAGTCCTGCTGCCACCGTATCACACTGATATATCCATATCCATATGCACATTATAGTTATGAAGGCCTATTTGTTTTTGTTTATTTCATCGGGTTTCAATGCCAGATGCATCTGAGTGGGCCTTACTGCCGTATGTCTTTCTAGGTATCTTACATAGATTAAATAATTCAGAAAAATCAAATATATTGTTATATATCGGTGTATATACTAGTTTTTCAGCATATAGAGTATGCATTAAAAATCATCGACCAACTTTCAGTTGTTTAATTTCTCATCAAAACAGCTTTAGTTCAGTTTTTCCAATAAATCTGCCCGGGATATTTTCCCACACTTCCATGATTTAGTCTTAGAAGTTGGTTGATCATTTTCTGAAGTAATCCAAAGCACATTCAGTGATGTTGAGGTCTGGACTCTGAGGTGGTCAGTCCATCGTTCTGAATAAAACCTGCAGCTTCTTTGTTTGATGTGGGCGTAGCTCAAATAATTTCACATAAACCGCCTTTAGCTTATCACTGCAATACTACTAGAGTCCTGTAGGAGCGCTAGCAGAAATCAGCTTTATTGTAGAGATTTTATTTATTTTTTTAATTTTGACATTTATGACCCAAAATTAAGGCCAAGTTTACTGGCCATGGTCGACCACCACCAATCAGTAACCTGAGCTGATCAGATTTGTTGGTAAACAAATATTCTGTAAAAATTCAGGAATTTACTTTTCCCTATGAGTGGGTTATCTTATATCTGCTACAGTGAATTGTCTCAGTTATAGCTAATACTAATAATTGTACTTTTAGTACCTTCATTTATTAAAAATCTGACATTTTTACAGTATCATATGTGCTAATATTTCTAACCTCAGACTTACTAGATGTCTGGAGTAATGAAGGTTTCAACTAGAGATGTGAATGAGTCATATATAAGAAAATTCCCTTGATGTTTGTGCACTATATGGCCAATACTATGTGGGCAGCCCTCTAACCTTGTGAGTTCAGGTGTTTTACACTCACCCATTGATATCAGGTTATAAAATCCAGTATATATACATGCAGCCTCCATAGACAAACACTGGCAGTGGAATGGGTTATACTGAAGACCTCAATGACTTGAAAAATGTCACCTTTGCCACAAGTCAGTTCATGAAATTTCTGCCATGCTAGACCTGCTCCAGTCAACTCTAAGTGCTATTCTGTTGGAATTACAGAGATCCAAACTCATTACAGAGATCCAAACTGCCTCTGGAAGCACAAGAACTTTACATCAGGAGCTTAATGAAATGGGTTTCAAATGCCAAGCAGCTGCACACAAGCCAATGAAGCCCATGCGCAGTGCCAAGTTTTGGCTGGAGTGGTGTAAAGCAAGCCACTGGAAGTCTGGAAGTCTGAGTTTGGTGGATGCCAGGTGACCATCACTACCATAATTCATAATACCAACAGTAGAGTATGGTGGAGGGATAATGGGCTGGGGCCCCTTAGTTTGGTGGAGGAGGGATAATGGGTTTTGCAGGCTCATTAGTTTCAGTGTAGGGTAATGTTAATGCAACATTAAACAAAGATCTTTTACACAATTATATGTTTCCAACTTTGTGGCAAAAGTTTGGGTACAACTTTTCCTGGTCCAGCATGACTGCATGCCTCTGTACAAACCGAGTTCCATGAAGACATGGTGCCTACATACTTTAGGCCTCGTTACTTTCCGACATTAATTTTTAATTGTCATTCAAATAGAAGGATATGTACATATAATGTTCAAAATATGTATATTTAGATGAATAGTACACCTTTTTACAGTATATCGCTGTTGTCAGTTCAAAACCTCGTATCTCCAAAATGGTAACTTTACAGGAGAAGGAATAAACCTACTTCACTCTTAATGTAAGTCAAATGACTTTTTTCCAAGTCATTTAGGGCCATTTCTTTTGGTCCATTCCTCCTGAAATTCACATACACTCACTGGAACACCAGTTCAGTTGCTTGTTAACACAAATAGCTCATCAGCCAATCACACGGCTGCAACTCACTGCATTTAGGCATGTAGAGGTGGTCAAGACGACTTGCTGAAGTGCAGACCGAGCATCAGAACGGGGAAGAAAGGGGATTTAAGGGACTTTGAACGTGGCGTGGTTGTTGGTGCCAGACGGGCTGGTCTGAGTATTTCAGAAAGTGCTGATCTACTGGGATTTTCACACGCAACCATCTCTAGGGTTTACAGAGAACGGTCCGAAAAAGAGGAAATATCCAGTGAGCGGTCAGTTGTGTGGATGAAAATGCCTTGTTGATGTGAGAGGTCAGAGGAGAATGGGCAGACTGGTTCCAGATGATAGAAAGACAACAGGAACTCAAATAACCAACCAGAATCTCTGAGGAACGTTTCCAACACCTTGTTGAAAGTCTGCCACGAAGAATTAAGACAGTTCTGAAGGCAAAAGGGGGTCCAACCTTTTACTAACAAGGTGTACCTAATAAAGTGGATAGTGGGTGTACAATGTAAAGGGCATCAGACATTTTCAAATTTCAAATTTCCAACAGCAGCGATATACAGCTTGTCATATAGTAATCAGAGTGAATATGTTGTTATAAACCAGCATACATTTGCATATATTTTAGATATAAATAAACAAACATATTTTTCACACATAAGCTTCATGTTCACTTTTTACTATGGTCTCCGTTCAGTTTGGGCCTTCGTTTATATACAATCAATCTTTCTTGCAATCTTTCAAAACTGGAAGTTTAACATTGGCAGAATGTGCAGGCGCGTATTCTGCTCTCCAGCATCCGCCCTGTCGCTCTCTTGATAATGTCATGTAGATGACTCCTTTCAAGCTTGTCAGACGTGTTGCCAGCAAATCATGTGGGCTGTGGGGTGAGATAATGTAATAAAATGTTCCCGTCGCTGCTCACCACTTGAAAAGAGCTGAAAGTGTTAAATCAGATACCGCCACCGCTGTAGCGTGGTATCATGACAGAACATGTACCTGATACATCAGCTTCTCCTTAAGAAATGTGGCAATTTCACATTTCACTTTTTTTTTTTTTTTTAGACGAAGAGCATATTCTTAATTCGCTTGCAAATTGAACAATTGGCAAATGCCGAGTGGTGGTGAATTGAGCAGTTGGCAAATTGAGAGTGCAGGAACATTGATAAAGGATCGCATTGGCTCTGCAACTCCACCGAGACTATAATGTCGGAGTAAACGCTTCATCCTTCTAGCCTGAATAGTCAGGGTTCAAAACCGCTCTCATGGTGAAAGAGAGCAGACGATTGTGCATATGTCACACAAGGACATCTTAATTATACTGCGCTGCCAAAAAGAACTGAGCTTTTATTTCAGGCTGAAGGACCCTAACCACTTCCTCAGCCCTATAATCCTGTCTCATAAAGGGCTGGAATTATGGAAAAAAAAAAAACAGAATCCAGATGCTTTTAAGGTCAAAAGCAATGCATTTCCATATATAAGCCTGCAGCACTTTAGCCCTGCCCATTTACCCTGAAGTTATGAGCTCCTATGAAGGCTGTATACATAAGCCATGATAAATAAGCTCATAATTCTTTGGTAACAAAGCTTTGTAAGTGCACTTACAACCTGTTATAATGCTTCATTTGGCTGTAATAACACACAAGAAACACAAGTGTTCCTATTCGTATAATGTCTTTACAATCGACAATGACTTTCATGTAATTATAAAGCACTTATTTGTCATACAAGCATTTATTTTTGTTAAGTTATATTTATTATACACATAAAACATTGTAGGGAGGCAGTGGCACAGTGGGTAGCCTTACAGCAAGAAGGGTCTGGGTTCGATTCCCCAGTCAGGCAACCAGAGTCCTCCCACTATCCAAAGACAGGCAGTTAGGCCAATTGGAGAGGCTAAACTGGCCCTAAGTGTGGGTCTGCTCTGTGATGGACTGGTGGCCTGTCCAGAGTGTTTCCTTCCTTCTGCCCAGTAAGCACTGTGTGGTTCCAGCACCCCTTTCAGCCCAGGAGGATAAGCGGCTTAGGTGATGAATAAATGAATAAAACATGATAAACTTTTCAAATGTCATGACTGAGTGTTTCAAGTAAAGTGATCAATGTTTTTTACTATAAATGAATAGTTGATAAATCAATTATTACCATACTGTATTGTGCTATAAGCTTTATTTTTTGTAATTATAATAAAAATATAGTAGTGGAAATGTGTCCAAGCATTTTTTTCCCAAAAGTCCCAATTATTACAGTTACAAAAGTAAACTTAATTTCTTGCTTTCTCCAAGTTATAAAAATTCCATCAATAAATGAAAGATTAAACACATTTGTTTTGTCCAGTAAGAAATATGGTTCTGAACATTGATTCATCCTACAACGTCTAAATATGATCAAACATAAGTGGCACGTAATAAACCTTGGAGGGCAGCTGTTAAATGTTAATAACGTTATTATAATCATTAATAAGTGTAATAGATGCTTCATAATCATGTTCAGCTCATTATGAATTTAAACTCATTACATTCACTAATGACACTTGACTTATAAGCTCTATTGTAGTACATTATTATAGCCTTATGGGGCATTATTACATAGACATACACATACAGTATACTTATAAAGCATTATTATCAAGTTATGAAGTGTTATAAGTACAGTAATAACTATTTATTAACACCAGCTACATTGGAAGTGTTAACAAGCCTTTCAGCCCGGTGTGCTTTTGTAATGAGGTGCAATAAAGCCAATCAGATCAGATCAAAGCTCATTTATTCTTGAAGGCACAGTAACAAAAACACCCCGTTTAACTCAAATGAATGAAGAAAGCCTGGAAACCACATAAATAAAACCGCATAAATTAGTGGACCTTGTCGAAAATACAGTATAAGTGCTAGAAACATTGAGTTAATGGGCTCTTTACAGATTTTTCTTAAAAGAGCACTTCAGAGTTTTTCAGCCTCTCTGCTGCATCTTTAGCAAACGCTCAATTACAGAGAAGCTATTCAAAGCTAATTTATAATAGCAGCTTGTTATAACTATAAACTAACCTTCAGCTTGAAGCACATATGCAGTAAATGCAATGTGTAAAGGGAAGGGGCAAAACAACCTGAAACAGTTGGTTAGTAAACAGTTGTTGCAGCAGCTTGCTAGCATAATAACTATTCCTGCTGATTTTTTCAAGCATCTGTAGTTTGCTGAATCTGGAGCTATTACACTCGCTAGGATATACCGTGCTAAGCTATTGTTTCAAGTTGTTTTTCACATATAATGTTGACAAGGGGGAAACACTGATCAATCCAAAGTTTCCTTGGTGACTATTTTGCCTTTTAACACTCTACACTTGCATCTTTTAGAGGTGGACGTCTGGTTCCTTTCACCACCACCACTGCGACCAATTCTGAGCATTTCACGCCAAACCTCTGAGTGACTTTGTTGACATTGCAACAATTCGATTAGTCAGAAAATCAAAGGTGAAAGATTGGTGGGATTCCCCTTCAAGCCTTGATTCCAAGTAAAATCGCAAGTCAGTAGGGGCGAGTCTGAGTTTTTGGAGGTGATGGCATGCCATCTCAGATATGAAGATACGTTATTAACAATTAAATATCATATATATGAGAAAGATTTCCACAATTGATTTAGCATCTCACAATTATTACACGGCATCTCCTTATAATGACTTCCTAAGTTCTAACAATGAGGTGCACGTTAAGGCCAAAAGTATGTGGACAGCCCTCCAAATTGCCTGAGGAAGACCCTTTCCTTGTGCCTATGGTTTGACAAGTTTGGAGTGGAGGAACTCCAGTGTCATATAGGTGTGTGATGGTCAGGTGTCCACATACTTTTGGCCACGTAGTGTACTACGAGGTACTTTTTCATAATTGTGACTTGTAATGCTGTAATTACGGCTCAGCATCATGTCATTATGACTTAGTATCTCACAGGAATAAACGACTGTCATAAGTACGACTTACTATGTCATAATTATAAGATAAAATTTACATTATTATGAGATTTTAAGCCATATGAGATTCTTTCTCCCTATCATGAGACACTTAGTCAAGAAAACTTTGCCATTATTATGACACATTATATGGCCTCCATAGATTTTAGACAATAGTTAACAGCGCTCAAAAAAAAAATTGGCATAGCAGGAATGAAATTTATTAATTTGAGAGAAAAATACTATCTTACTATCTCAATATCACCAACTAGAACTGGAGCTTTCTTTGAGCCACTTTGTTTCCTATCACTGTATAAAAGATGCATGAGGCTTAATTTCTTTTTAGATGCGCTGTATTTTCAGACCAATAAGTGCTTATTATTGTTTTGTTTAACCTTTTTCTCTTTTTTAAAAACTTTTTTCCATAATTTCTAAAGCTCGCCTTTAAAGGCACTTGCAAACGACACGCTACCCACATATTAAATATCAAAATGTCCATAATAGTCGCAGCTCTCTCTACCATGAGGATCTCTTGACCTACAGCAGTGTGTAAAAACAAACTTCGACCCTAAAGCTGAAAAATTGAAATCTGCTTTTAGAAAAGCTTAATATCGCTTGTAAAAGCATAGATTTACTCATGTGAATGAATTGTTTTTGGTGTTTGAAACCGGTTTACCAGAGTCTTAGATTAAGAAAAGTAGCGGGATTTATGAAGAAAAGAGCAGATAAATGTTCTCCTCATCACTACTTTCCAAAAGCGCTGCAGCAACTTCAGCAGCTGTGAATATTTGACACACTGTCCAAGGCAAGTAAACAAAGAATGAAGTGTTTCTGACATGATGGGTCAGTCCATACCGATCTCCTGAGTGTCCATTGGTCAGTTTCACACAAAACATAGACAGAGACTTGAATCCACCAATTGCACACAGTGAGAGGCAGATGGTCTGTGTCTCAACTGGTCTTCATTGGCTCATAACTCAAGAAGTGAGCCACATATAATCTTGCAATAAGGTGGGGTGGAAAAGGCGACTCTACAGATTCAGAAACTGGTTGAATCATATTTCTCTGCTGTATTGTCACAAAGATATTAATAAAAATATAGACAGGCATCTAATTTTGTTTGTCAATCACTGAGGGTTGACCGAACTCAAAAAATTCCTTAATTTAGGAACAAAATAGGAAAAAAAAACATTTAACCAATTTCACCAACCAGGATTAGAGCATTCTGTGAGTTGCCTATCACTGTATAAAAGATGCACAAGGCTTCATTTCGTGTTGGATGCGCTATATTTTCACACGCTTTAATCAAAATAGCAATAAAACGTGACCATCTGGCATATTGCTGTTCAAATGCTTTCTTGTTCTAAAGGGTAGTTTGTAACACAAACAAAATGAAACATCAACATTTTTGTGTATCAAATGAATGCAACATCATTCAGGAATACAGGGTGAGTCAAAAGTCACAGGAAAGGTTTTATTTTATTGTTTTTTTTATTCTATTATCGACTTTTATCTCTGGGGTCATCTCAAACAAACTGCATATGCAGAGTAAATTGTGACGGCTTGTGACAGCATAAAAAATCAAATAAAATAAAATAGTGTTCTGAGACTTTTGACTCATGCTGTAGTGTTATTAATAGAAATGATTTATGGCCATCATAAACATTAAGCAAATATTTTACATAAAACTTATTTAAAAACATAAAAACATACTTTACTTATTTATATTCATTAGAAGCAGCCCAATTTGCATAAATCCAGAACTGATTTAACTGAGTTGTATAAGATTTTATAACCAAGAAACTGCTTCAGCTGGCATGGTGGACGTGAAACGGCTCTGTTTATTTTTACGATCTGTTATTCAGTCCAACTGCAATGAAACAGTGATGCACATTAACTTAATCTGTGGCTTTAATGTTTTTGACCAGATATTAATGCTTCATTTTGCTTATTTTGAGAGATAATCCAACGACAAACACCAGCGAACTAGCTAGCTAGCGTCCTTGCTAGGCCTGCTGTCCTGGTAACGGGTGCAGCAGTTAGATTTAATACACAGTGGCAGGGATTTATTGTGAACCAGTATGTAAAGTTGTATTCATTTCACATTCAAATGAACAGTTCATGGTTTCTGTAACTGTAGGTGACCTCGACGTGTTAGCATGGCATGAAGTGACGGATAGCGTTAGCTGGCTAACTGGCATGATGGTCAGCGTGAGAGCTGCACCTCAGTAGGAACGTTGTGCCCATAAACATCTGCTTTAATTAGCAGTTCCGTTGGGAATGAATAGAAATTCGAAAGCAGCGAATTTGAGCTGAAATCTATAAAGTTCTGTTTACTTCTTTCACGTTAGACGTTAAAGTTTACCTGTGGCTGTAATGTGACTCAGCGAATACTGTTTAATACAATTTGGACGACAGTAAATGTTTATGAATTTAGCAAGTTTTGTCATTTAATACGTTTCCGACAGTCTGAGTAACTGCGCTGTGAGTACAGAAGGTACTAATAGCTGTTTATGAATACAATATTATGTAAAAGAATTGCATAAATCCTAAAAACACTTCTAACAAACAGTTAGTTCATTCAGGTTTATTGAACACGATGGAGAAACAAACTATAATACCATTTTTTATATTGGATTTATGTATTTCAATCGAATGGAAAATTGACATGTAATTCAAATACGTAAGTTTTAACTTTTGGGCCTAAATTTTATTTTTTCGAGTGCAGAACTGTAGAAATAGACACATGTTGCATTGGCTGTAGTGTAAGATAGCATCCCACTGTAATGTTCCTCAGTGACCTGAGCTAATTCTTTCATGGCATCTCTCCAAAGAACTTTATTTTTTTGACATTTCCGTGAGCGCAGAGCTAATCCCACTCGCTGGTAGTACGACTGCTTCGGCCTGCGGTGTTACAGGGCTCATAGTTCATCTGACTTTCTATATTTGTAGAGACAAACAGCGGCTATTTATACTGGATAATAACTTACAAATGCTGCTTCGCTCAGAAGTCACTGCACACACAGACAGAGCGGCATCCACGTTGAAATGCGGTGGATGAACATGACCTTTTCGGGAAACCGGATCAAGCCTGACACGGATTAAATTAATATCGCAAATCAGTTTGAGCGATTTGCTCATTTTGCACGCAGTGTTTTTATAAACTCAACATGCTCCAAAAAAGGTAACCAGGCAACAGAGCTTGTGAGGTTATGACCCTTTTTTTGTCGGTGCGACGTCGAAGAGGAGAGTGCGTATTTAAATTAGATTAGAACGACTGGTGGTTGCGGTGGGGGAGCCGTGTTTTATTTTTCTGCCCTACATTCCGTTTTATCACCAACCCATTAAGTGCTGGCACTTCTGTCAGTGCCTCACTCGCCTCTCCCTTTTTTTTCTGCCACATTGCTGAGATTCCCCCCCACCCGCCACCCAAGCCCCCGTCACACTGTACTGAACACAGACAATAGCGGTGGAGGACAGAACGGCTGAAACACGGAGGAGAGTGGAACATGCAATAACTGGAAACGCTGCTGAGATTGAGGTTAGTCTCCGGCTGCCACTGTACATAACACCGGGGCTTGGCGCCGGGGCCGAGGTAGCAATAGGAATAAAAGTGCTGGTGCTCTTTACGCTTTGTGAGGCATTTTCACACTTTGCACTTAAGTGTAGTGTCCCCGATGTGTGAGCAGGTAAGTGCTGTGTGGTGTCCAGGTAAGTGCTTCACATCTCCCCATTTACAGAGCAGGTGTCTTGACGTGGGAATGAAAATCCTCCAGAGGTAACAAATAAGTGGCCTCAATGGGGGGGTGTTACAGATCCCACAATCCTGTCTGGAACCTTTTGGTTCTTTCTGGAACCATACTGGTCCGCCTTGGCCTCTCGATCATTGATGGTTTGCCATTGTTTATCACATTCACTGCTTTGTTCTGTGTAAATATTCATGGACTGTGTTTCAGCACTATGTAATATATTTATATTACATACTAACACGATATTCTTATAATAATTACTATGTTCTTTAGTCTTACACTATACACTATATTCTTACACTATACACTATATTCTTATACTATACACTATATTCTTACACTATACACTATATTCTTATACTATACACTATATTCTTACACTATACACTATATTCTTACACTTTACACTATATTCTTACACTTTACACTATATTCTTATTCTATACACTATATTCTTATTCTATACACTATATTCTTATACTATACACTATATTCTTATTCTATACACTATATTCTTACACTGTACTGTACATTCTTACACTATACCACACTTTAGTTGTTGTGTTTGAGCAGGGAAATCATTAAGCTGTGCTGGACACCAGCCCTCCAGAATTGAAGAGACCTACTTACCCCTGTGAATATTAATACTTTATTTGCCATGCACTCCAATATTGCACTACACTATATTCCACTATATAATTACAGTATTCATGGTGCACTTTAGCTAGTGCCTCGATTTTTGCAGGGTAGTACTGCAAGTACATTTGTACTGAATGTAAATGAGAAATAATGATCCATTACATCATTGCAGCCCCTGCGTTAGAAGATAACCTGGATCTATTTAACAAGCCTGGTTACTTTTTTAACTATTTTCAACCCTTAGCTGCCTATTACAACTAGCTCACTGCTAATACTGCCAGCTAGAAATACTCTTGTTAAAGCACCTCTGAAAGTGGTTTGTTGCAGCGCTGCACACTTCATTTCTTGGCAGTTCCAGCACATCATCCATCACCATCACTGGTATTCATGGTACACTATAACTGGTTGCATTTCCCACTGCAGCATACTGCTTGCACTACTGAAGCACTTAATTTGAGACAATGGGACAGATGCCCACTAGCTGATCGTTTTGATGTTGTGCATAGGCCATAGGCTTATTTGTGCCTTTCTTTTCTGTGCTAGTAATTCTTGGCTGTTTTGTTTCTGAGCCCTGGGTCTCAAGTGTTCCAAGGTTTGCTGGTTTTAAGCCTACTTACTGCTATTATGATGGACCCGTGCTAAGCCTGTCAGCCTGTGGTTTGACGCTCATCTCTGGTAATGGCCATGATTTTTGAAATTGCTGAAATGAACAAATTCAGCGTTTATGTGGCACCACCTCTGGCTAGAGTGCGTGGCAAGGGTTACTGTTAATCTTACTGTTTGTCAGGTACAAACTAAATCCTGAATTCTGCAAGTCTCTAAACTGATATGCTCCAGGGGTCCGTCTGCCATTTCCCCTGACTGTCTTTATGTCACCATATCAGCCTGAATGTTCTGATAAGACACAGGGATGGTTCAGCTGGCAAGTATGAGAAAATACATTGGCCAGGAATTGAGAGAAACGCAATAAAGTCCAATAACTCCTTAATGTTGAATATATGTGAACACATGATAAGGGCATAACTCAATCCATAAACAAGGTAATGTTCCAAGGATGGCTCCATGGTTTAGGGATACACTAGAGAAGGAACCTCATATCAACTCATGGGCCTCAGCATCGGTCACAACAACATTCAGGGTGGGACCCTCAGGGCCTTATAGCTCTTCCAGAAGATTTCTAGAAACTGAAAAAGTCATTTTTAAGCTCGAATCATTATAGAATCATCAGAATCAACAAACCTGTTCTTATTCACACTCTTCAAGTATGTTTGGGATATTTTACTGTTAATTAGCCAATCAGGATATTTTCAATGGTTCAGCTATGTGAGCTCTCCCATTCTTGAGCTGTATTGAAGGCCTTACATGTCTTCCTACCAACACATCACTCTTGTCAGAAGAAAACCTTGTATGTCCAAAATGATAACTTTACAGGAGAAGGAAAAAACCTACAATACTTTTAATGGAAGTCAATGGAACCAGACGTCTTTCCAAAGTCATTTCGGGTGATTTCTTTTGGTCCATTCATCATGAAATTTACGTACAATGTAAAGAGTAACAGGCATTTTCAAATTATGTCAAAAACTGAAAAATGTCAAAAATTGAGATATGAGGTTTTCTTCCAAGAGCAGCGATATGTTGGAAGTGGAAGCAACCAGTGGAAGTGGAACCATGTTTTGATTTCCAATTGGTAGAACCAATATCATGAGAAAAAACACCATTGTAGGCCTTCTGGAAATTCTAGATACATCACTGTCTGGGAATGAGATCAGGAGCCTAAGTAGGTTTCAGGTAGTTGTTTGGATTGGAAAACAGCTCTATGTCAGAACTCCTTACAGAAAGAGACACCGTAGAACAGATACCTACAAGCTCAAATATGTGTAAATGTCTGTTAGAAGCCTCAAAGAAAACATAAGCAATGTTAGGCAAGTTTTTTATGTCTTTGTTTAATCTAGAATGGGCAGAAAACATGCTAACATAGTATTAGAAACCCCATAGAGGTGACAGAAATTAGCATTAAAAGAGCATTCAGAAATGTTTTTGGTTTGTTTTTGGATTTTTGTCATGCCATTTATAGGCCAAACTGAAAGTCTAGCTCTAACCATCATGGGTATTTAACACTGGCTGTGCTCAGGTTTTACAAAACACAAAGATATAAAATATATATACGATATTTGAGTCCATTTTTTTTTTGCTTTTCTACCCCATAGAAGTCCTTTTGGCAGACTTCTGAGGAAAAATGGCACCAACATAGCAATACCACCACTAGACGTTTTACAGGCTGCTGGTTGAAACACTCCTGTGATTTCATTGGATAATCACACAGCAGCAAAGCTGCCAGTGAGCTACCATTATAGCTAATTACAGCAATATTTATACTTCCCTTTCTTTCCATGTGTTTATATACAGTCTTTAACAATGTGTTACACAACAGATGATTACTGATAATTCACAATAATGAAAGTTTATCATCAATTAGCAGAAATATCTATCAAGAACAGTCAGTATCATTCTCTAAATGAAAGCTTTCCTTCTATTGAGTGGCAGGATGCTGTGATTCTGTCTGTAATCACCAAGAGTCCACGAGAGCACTTGTTAGCGGCACCATATGATGGAGGGAGTCCAAACTAGTAGGTGGCAAAAGGTCATGACTGAAACAGAAGAAGAAGAAGAAGAAGAAGAAAAAAACAATCAAAACTGAAAAAGAAAATTGGAGCTTTTTACTGTCATTATTCTCAGAGAAATAACTGTTATTTAACACTTTTTTACTGGCAACTTTGCTGCTAAATCTTTGCCAAGGTCAGTTAATGAGGAATATTTCCTGTCGAAAAACATTGCAGGTGGTAGTAAATTAGTTTAATGCCAATGAATGTCACTTTTTTTTAGTTTATTTTGGAAATAAATAAAAAATGTTACATTAAGTGTTTCATAACTTTTGTCACAGGCCAGTGTACCCCCCCCCCCAATATGTTAAATTCAACAAAACGTACTTAGTTATTATGCACTAGCATGCAAAAAAAAAGGAATTATGTTCAAATTAATAACTGTCCTTCATTACTAACTTGGAAATGAATGTAAAGCAGGGATTTATTCCAAACTGAAGGTATGTAACCATGTGAGGTATTGGCGTGGGTTAACATATGGGTTTTACATAATAATGAAAAAAATTCAATCATTAAATAATACACTGTACTTTAGTAAATTCTTGTCACAAAATTGTGAAAAAATGAGGCACAATGGAGTTTTATTGGTTTTATTGCATTCTACCCAGCCTTTTTAAACCTATAACATATTAGCATCATATTACTATAATTTTAAATATCAACAACAAAATTGGTTTATATTATGAAAAGTAATGATTCCAAGCTCATATATTTTAATTGACCAGTTTAAATGATCAGATTGACCACTCGTCTGGTAGGTTGGTAGGTTTCTCCCTCTGGTCAGGAATGGTCAGAGAAGCAGTCAAGCAGTTAAATATATAAGATATGAAAATGTGTGCATTATAATTGGAGCTAGGTTTTCCTTTGGTGTAATTAAAGCGGATTGCTCTGAGGTTATTTTGGGTTGGGTGCATAATTACAAGTGTTGGCTGGGGATCGTTTTGATGCTGTGCATAGGCCATAGACTCATCAGTGTTTTTAATAACCACTCTAGACATTACCAGTGTGTCTTTAAATGTCAGCGCGATGCTGTATTTGGGCTGCTCTCCTCCGAGCCCCCCTCCAGCCCGAGCTGAGTCGTAATCGCCCCTTTCACCCTGCAGTCATCAGACTGATTATTTATTTGTCCTTTTCCATGCGCAGAGCTGTATAATCATAAGGGCATTTTCCTCCATTCTTCACATGACCAACCCACACACACACACACACACACACGGCTCTCGGGCGTTCTGCTTCACGTTGCGGCGCCGCAGGGCAGCCATGTGTGTCTGAGGAGGCGAAGGCAAGCATGTGCATAGAGGTCAGCACATCTGGTCTTCTTCTGCATAGTCTGCGCCTCTTAGGGACGAGCAATGAGGAAAACATTTAGTAGTGCAGCACTTTTGAACTTCATGATACACAATATGCATCATAATACAGGGGGAGCCAAAAGCCGACTTTTATCTCTGGGGTCATCTCAGAACAACTGTGTATGCTGAGAAAATCCGCAACAAACACCACCTTCAGCACCGCGTCGTGGAGGCTTGTGACAGCATAAAAAATAAAATAAAATAAAACGGTGTCCTGTGACTTTTGACTCACCCTGTATTTTATTAGCATGATATCATACAGTTTAGTGTTGATTCTGGATGCTGAATGATATTTACAGGTTTCGGAGCATATGCCGCCATCCAGATGACGTCTTTTTCAGTTGGATATATAGGACATATAATGAGGCTGCCAAACGGTTATATCAAAGGAAGAAAGAAAGAAAGAAAGAAAACAAAGCACTATTTACACAATTTCCTCCCCAATTTAGTGACTTACAGTTCCACGTGCTAGTTAGGTCCTCCCACCACATGATGCTGCTGGGTTAGGGTGGTGCAAGGAACATATGGTACATGATATCATTAAAAGATTGAGACATTCTGAAGAAATCTCTGTATGCAAGGAACAAGGCTGAAAATCAGTACTGCCTGACTTCTAACCCTCAGGTGGCACTGCATTAAAAACAGATACAATTCTGTAGTGGAAATCACTGCATGGGCTCAGGAACATTTCTGAACCCCACTGTCTGTGAACAAAGTTCATCACTGCATCCACAAATGCCACCAAGAAACCAAATACAAAGAGGATCCAGAAATGCTGCCACCTTCTCTGGGCCCAAGCTCATTTGAGATGGAGTGTGCAAAAGTGTCCTGTAGTCTGAAAAATCAACATTTTTCATTCTTTTCAGATGTCATGGACACTGTGTCCTGCAGGCTAAAGAGAAGAGGGATAATGCTGAATGATATTTGCAGGTTTTGGAGCATATGCCGCCATCCAGATGACGTCTTTTTCAGGGAGCACCTTGCTTATTTCAGCAAGACAATGTGAAGCCACACTGTGCACATATTACAACAGCATGGCTCAAAAAATACAACAAAGGAGACCCCGAATTGTTGAACAGATGAAGCCTGATTTCAAGAATAAACGGGAAAACATTTCACTTTCAAAACTACAGTAGTTGCTCTCAGTTTCCAAACACAGAATGTTGTGATGCAACACAGTGGTAAACATTCCCTGTCCCAACTTTTTTGAAAAGTGTTGCTGGCATCAAATTCAAAATGGACAAGTCTTCTCAGGTTCTTCTCTGAACATTTGATATGCTTTATTTGTACTGTTTTCAATTCAATATAGGGCTTAAATGATTTGCATCCTGTTTTTATTTACATTTTGCATGGAGTTTCAACTTTTTTGAAAATGGGGTAGTAATTTATCGTGATATCAATAACATATCATTATATCACCCACCCCCAGCCTCTACTGGCAGAGAGAATGAGGAAATCGGGGGAATGTTGAAGTCTATTGTTATTGCTCCATGGGTTATCAAAACATTGGCTTCACTGTGGGCCAAAGACGTCAATCTAACTCCGGTCTCATTCGTTACAAAGCACAGCTCCTCCTGACATACTGCCGAACTGGAAGATTGTTTTGAGAAATTAGCGATTCCATGTTGAGCTAACATGGAAGCGATACATCTCGCAGGTGACAATATTTAGTCTCACAGAGCATGACGTGGGAGGAGAAAGGAGTCGGAGGCACCTGCAAGTGGTGAAGACAGATGCGTTAGACTAACACTGAGATAATTACTCATCATGCCAGGCATTTAAATGAAGAACCCGGTGCCATTTAATAGCACGAGGTGGGAAGGCTCTCAAGGTTCAGGTGAAATTTATTCCGGCTTCCAAATCTGAGCCCTTCCTGTCAGAATGGAAGAATTTTTTTGGATGGGGGGCAGGGCAGGAGAGGGGGAGGGGATGGGGGGGGTGGGGGGTGGGGGGGGGGGTTAAGCGATGCCTTCAGCTGTAGATAATACCCTGACACTGTGCTCCAGACTCTACGCATTAGAACATCAAAGCCGAACAGCTCATATAAACACAGAACACATTACATCAAAGCAGCAGACTTCATGTTCTTTTCCCTTTCCCTCCTGCTCCTTCTCTTTTCAAGCATCATGTGCTTTATTGCACAAACAGAACCTCATTTTTCTCTTTTCTCCTCCGCCACGCTGCGTGGTCACACACACGCTAATGTTTTTCTCGCATGCTTGTGAAGAACGCTCGTGAAAGTGAAAAGCTCACGATTGGGTTTGTTCAAATCGGATGCAACTGTTTAAGAATAAAACAACCTCACGGCTTCGTTTCTTTGTCTGAAGAGCAACGGCTACATTACAACTTCACGATGAACCATTTGTTGATTGTTACTGCAATACTGACCTTTGCAATGCCGGCCACAATATGCAAACGAGCCTCTGACCAATTCTGAACAGTCCAGTTGAATCACAGATGGGTTGGTTGGTGAATCAAAGCAAATTAAAGTCATGAGGACTTTCTGCTTCCCATTACTGGCCATTTTATTAAAGATACCTTCACTTTCATTTACTGGCCATTATTAGAAACACCTACCTTGGACATCTAATCATTGGCCATTTTACTGATAACCCCTACCTTGTATGTCCACTCACTGGCCTCCTTTTTAGACACCACTATTTTGTACTTTCACTCACTGGCCACTTTATTAGACAAACCTACCTTGAACTTCCACTCACTGGCCACTTTACTAGAAACACCTACCTTGCACTTCCACTCACTGCCCTATTTATTAGAAACATTGCTTTAACTATCTACAAGGATAGCAGGGTCCAGGGTTTTTTATGTATCTCCATTCATGGGATTTAAAGTGTGAGCAGTGCAGAGCTGCAGCTACGGGTATCAATGACCTACTGATCAAACGGAGATGGAAGCTTTAGGATAATCAAATTTAGGAGAATTTGATTTGTCTTTATTGCTCTTTCTGCCAAGCTCTGCTTTCTTTCCTCAGCCCTAAAACTGCTGCTATATTCCATTGCCTCAAGCCTTCGGTTTACTATCAGCAGCCAGCCTGTCTGTAACTACTGCATCAGGCAGAGAGGTCCTCAAAAGTTCTGGAAGGGTTTTATGTGATTCAGTGTGGAAACAGGGACGAGACTCAATTAGCAGCAACCAGTTCTCAGCCGACCTCAGAATTGCTGTGGTTTGACCATTGACCAAACTGCCCACTATGGTTACCTGTGTATGAGACACTAACGCTACACTAAGTGAATTTGACTTTTTGAAATATTCAAGTATGCAGCGAAATGCATTCAGTAAAATGCAAAGTTCATTATTCGAATTGATTTGGACCACTTGTAACGATGCTAGCTGACTTAATCAGCATGTAGTCTAGCGCAGTAGCTGCTCTCTTAAGGCTTCAAGCTCTGAAGTCAGATACATTAGCAATTAACATTAGATGAGAAATGAAGGTTTTGTGTTACCTCATAGCAGCTCTGAGATGCATGAGAAAATTAACTAGCTTTTTATTGGCAGAGTGTCGTGCAACATAATTAACCCCTTAGAATCACAGGCTTATTATATACTGAGGCTCATTATTCAGCAAGTACAGTGCAAAGTGGTTGAGATATTCTTAGATCATAAAATGTAACAAATCTTTGGGCCCACTGGTGGTTATTAAAGGGGTTAATCAATGTACATGTGGCTGTATTTTGTCTTGTTAACTGTATGAGTCATCGACTTCCTCATTAGCTGGGATTTTGTAGAGAGAGACTTTTATAAGATATTTCCAACATATGCTTTTTCAGTAAGGAGTGAGGACAGAGAGACAAGAGAGAGAAAGAGATGACATGGTCAATGTGTCAATCACTTGATTTAGAATAGATTTCAATGTGTATTTTCAGCTAGAAATAAACATGTAAATAATTAGTTAAATGATTGTTTACTTGCGATTAAGCAGGGTTGTGGCATGCGCCCATCCCCGGGGCCCTGATGAAGAACGCGAGAGCCGGCAGGAACACTCAAAGCCAGTCTGCTCATGCCCCCTCCTGCTCTGGACCAGAGTCAGCGCCCAGAAGGTGGGGCTCAGGACTCGAGTGCCATCCCCCACTCACTCATGGTTCTCCTCTTCCCACCATCGTCATGGGGCTTCGTCGTAACTCTGGGTTCCCGCGTTCCTGCTGGCTCTCGTGGTTGTCATCAGGGTCCGGAGGGATGGGCGCATGTCACGATGAATGAAGGGATTGGGAATGGAACAAAATGAGTATAACGATTGTGGATGAATAAAAAGAAGCAATGATTTGATAACAAATAAAAAGGAAAAATCGGTAGTCGTGTGATGCTCATATGTGGCCGTTAGTTCATTCACTATGACTTAACTGGATGTCACCAAAATTTCATTCCTAGTTTGGACCTGATTAGAAACCTTATAGATCCACTATGTAGGTGCGCAGTTGTTGTAGCCCATCTGTTGCTGCGCAGTGTATCAGCCCCCTCTGCCCCATTTATCACTAGTCAGTCTCTGACCACAGGAGCACCCCTGATGACGAGCCAAGAGTGGCACTTGGCCAGAAACTGACCCCTGATGTGGGCCTAAGAGCTAGAGCCTCTAACAAATAGCCAGGAGTTTCTATTAAAGGGGCCAGTATGCATACACATTCCAATAGCAGCTTTTAGTCTATGAGGACAGTGTGTAGGTGGTGGGAGAAAAAGCTGTGTGGTTTAAATACTTCAACCTCGCTGTGTAAATAAATCTGGCCGCTGACATGCGAAGAAGTACGAAACACTGACGCGAACTTTACATCTGGGTTTACTCCGAGGAACCAAAATTGGAAGTGAAGAAAGACCATGTTGCCTACTTATGAATGCACATAATGCGGATGTATTAATAGTTATAGCACACTGTTCACACTCAACAATGCGAAGATGTAAGCAGCACTGTCCCACACGCTCACAGTACACGAAAAATGTCTGGCACCAGAACGAATATATCACCAGGACGGCTCCGAAACAGGGAAAATATCTTCAAAGCAGGGGCCAGCTTACATGCGGCTATTTCTGAGAGTGCGTCTTTGATAAGCCGAGAAACTGACTGAAGCTCGCGAGAGCCCATCAACATCTCCCTGACACACATACGCAAACATACACACACACAGCTGCACAGAGGAAGTCAATCCTCCGCTAAGCATGACATGTTTGTACAAGACAGCAGACATGATAACAATGCCCCACATACGAATTGATTCCAATAAATAGCTCATTATGTGTCAACATATAATTACCACCAGTGAGGAATGATAGCGGCCGAATAAATTAATAGCGTTCCAAAGGGCAGAATTAATCCGAGGGCCCCCCTCCCCCAAAAAAAGGAAGGCGAGGAGCTTAATAAGACTAATGATACCACAAGTAGGAAAATGCATTAAAAGACACTGTTCTCGCTAATCCATTCAAATCTGTGCTATTGATTCAAAAGCTTTTGCTATTTTTTTCCTGACAAACCGTTTGTACATGGCCAGCGAATCGTTAAGCCGCTTAATTTGCTGTTTTCATGCTGGCTGTCCGCTCGGCGTTGGGGATATGAGCGTAAATGAGAGGCCTAGACAATAAAGGCAAGCTCCCCCACTGTCACTCATGCTCCTCTACGCCCGGCTCCACCGCCTGTCCGCACGCGCATCCCGCAGATTTAATCCCGCCAAACAAGCCGGCGGCGTGAAAGCCTCGTAGTTGAAAAAAACAACAAAAAAAACAACAACAAGCGTCTGGAGGAAGAGTAAACAGCACGGGGAGGGGAGTGAAGAGTGGCTGGAGGCCATGTTTCACACACATTAAATGCTATATCTCCTCCTTTATCTAGAGCGAGAGAGCTATAAAGGTCTATAAATAAATTTAGAACCCTCTAGATAGATCAGCTGTATGGCATTTGTAAGATTATTAGGCCTGCAATTATTTATCGGCACATTTTTTTCAAGACATTCCAAGTTTGACCCTTTGACCCATCTATAGGCCAGACACAGACACTCAAGTTGCATGTTGACCAACTTAAGACTAGTAATAGTATCGGACAGACCCAGTTGTCCGCTTACTTCAGATGTAGCTGATCAGACAAGACTTGTCCGGAGTCCAAATTTGACCTCTCAACTCTCTAGAACTGGAGCTGTGAGGCTAATGTTGCTAACAGGTACAACTCAATAGTACTCAACCCAAATAGCTCGAATCATTTTTGTAAAAATGCATCCACCAAAACTTCCCTCAATGCACTCAAACTGCGTCAAGGTCTGGATTAATGTCGTGCAAGCTTACCGATGTTGTTTGGAAGACACTTTGTGCTTGTAAAGAGATGCTTTATTATGATTTGACTTTGTGTACAGTCTGCACAGCAATAAAAGAAAACAGTCATTTTAGTTTGAAACCAACAAACAAAAGAAAAATCACAAAATAAGCAATAAAAGCCGTTGCTCTAGTGAATAAACTCATTATGTAAATATACACTCACTGGCCAATTTATTCAATGTTCAATTCAGAAGAATCAGAATCAGAATCAGAAGAAGTTTTACTGCCATTGTCAATGAACAGGATTCACAGACTAGGAATTTGCTTCGGCATGAAGGTGCAACATAACAACAAGTAGTAATAGGCATGCAAAATTAAAAAAGTCCACATGCAAATATAAAATATAGATAGAATGAATAAAAATAAAAATACAAAAGGCATGTACAACAGTTCTATATACAACAGTGCACGTGGAGTAGTGCAATTCAAGTAAAGTGACCAAGGCAGGGTTATAAAGAGGTAAATGACGTGATTATATATTGTTTTTGAGTCCAATGGCAGAGGGGAAGAAACTGTTCCTGTGGCGGGAGGTTCTGGTCCGAATGGACCGAAGCCTCCTGCCCGAGGGGAGTGGATCAAATAGTCCGCGTGCGGGGTGAGAAGGGTCTGCTATAATCCGATCCGCTCTCCCCACAGTCCTGGAGATGTACAGGTCTTGGAGAGATGGGAGGCTGCAGCCTATCACCTTCTCAGCGGAGCGCACAATGCGCTGCAGCCTTTGTCTGTCCCTGGCAGTGGCCCCGGTATACCACACTGTGATGGAGGAGCTGAGGATGGACTCGATGATGGCCGTGTAGAACTGTACCATCAGCTGGGCCGGCAGTTTGGCTTTCCTCAGCTGAAGCAGAAAGTACATCCTCTGCTGGGCCTTCTTGATGAGGGAGCTGATGTTCAGCTCCCACTTGAGGTCGTGGGTGATGGTGGTGCCAAGGAACCGGTAACAGTCCACAGTGGTGATGGGGGAGTCGGTAAGGATAAGGGGGGGCAGGGGGCTTGTGGCTTTCCTGAAGTCCACAGTCATCTCCACTGTCTTCTGGGCATTGAGCACCAAGTTGCTGTTGCTGCACCAGGTCCACTTCCCTCTTCGGCTGCACAATTGCTTGTTAACACAAATAGCTCATCAGCCAATCACACGGCTGCAACTCAGTGCATTTAGGCATGTAGAGGTGGTCAAGACGACTTGCTGAAGTGCAGGCCGAGCATCAGAACGGGGAAGAAAGGGGATTTAAGGGTCTTTGAACGTGGCGTGGTTGTTGGTGCCAGACGGGCTGGTCTGAGTATTTCAGAAACTGCTGATCTACTGGGATTTTCACACACAACCATCTCTAGGGTTTACAGAGAACGGTCCGAAAAAGAGGAAATATCCAGTGAGCGGTCAGTTGTGTGGTCGAAAATGCCTTGTTGGTGTGAGAGGTCAGAGGAGAATGGGCAGACTGGTTCCAGATGATAGAAAGGCAACAGGAACTCAAATAACCAACCAGAATCTCTGAGGAACGTTTCCAACACCTTGTTGAAAGTCTGCCATGAAGAATTAAGACAGTTCTGAAGGCCAAAGGGGGTCAAGCCTTTTACTAGCAACCTAATAAAGTGGACAGTTAGTGTACAATTAATTATGTAATAATGTAATTACATTTAAATAATATAGCAAAATGAAAAATCATGGATCTGGACTGGTACATACTTGCATACTTACATATGTAGTTTATACATCTGATCTGATGGCATTAGCTGCAGAACACCACTTTACATTCATTGTAGGTTTTCAGTTTCTGGCAGTCCAAAGTCCACAAAGCCTGGACATACAGAATATATAAATCGCCTCCTGTCCATTTGAAGCAGCTCGCACGTCCTTCTGTCCACTCTACGCCCTGTGGCAGAGCCAGGAGAGGGCCTGCTGCCCTGGGCCAGCCTGAGGAGGGTCATGCAGCCGTCTTAGATCTGCTTGCTCCAAAGCATTGGGCCGCAGGGTCAAGGACCCTCAAAACGAGGCACTGGCTGTGTATTTTATGCCAAGTTTTGCACAATAACAGAATAATTCTGGAATTTGTTTGAAGTAAATGAGTCAATTTGATTTATAAAGCACAAGCAACATTAAGCCAAAGTGTTCCACAGCCTGATTTTTTTTTTTTATCCTAGTATGTTAGACTCAGCAAACCAACATTAATTGTGCATTAACATGTGCAAAAGCGCACTTTCAGAAAAACTGGGGCAGGACTCTCGTCACTGGCATGGGACCCTCAAGGCTACGTCTCAGTCCCTTTAGTCAGGGAACATAACCGAACTATAATCCACTGAGATGATATGTTCTTAGCTGTACTGACTCCACACACCCCGCCTCGCCTCCAGGCTTTTATTCTACTGTTCTGTTTTAAAACATTCAGTTATGAAAAGGTACAAATACAAACTTTTCACCTGGAAAAACTTCTTTAAGGTTCACAATCGGACCTCAAAACAACTGTAGAACTTTTGAGGGAACATTTACATTGCATTGTACCTTGATACATGAAAAATGTACCTGCACAGAACCTTTATCTCTAACAGTGTGTGTTCTCCCTAAAAGATGTGCTAACTTACTTTCATAACACATGCAGTTTGACCAGGAGTGCCAAAACTTTTGCTCCCAACTGTCACGTACCTGCAAGTTTATAGGGTAGGTCTACAACAACACAGGACCACCACAGACTAGATATTATTTGGGCCATCAATGGTGTGCTGAGACTTCACCACCAGCAGTGTAATATCTGGTAAGTGTTGGACTTTGTCCATTGATGGACGTGGTGGAGGGGCAGCACCAGGCTGCAGTCAGTAATCGTAAGCCTACAAAATGTACATATATGGCAGGTGATAATGGCCAATGAGTCTGAGAATCACGTGGTTATTCCATTATTTCTTACACACCCTGTAGGACTGCAAAAATCAGAGACCACCATTCAGTTATTCAATGTCCTTGCCAACCAGTTGTCATTAAGTACAAGCTATTAGTTTTTCAATGTTAGGAAATAAGCATTCAACATATACTTAACAGAAAATTCCACAAAAGCCTCAACAACCAAATATAATATCAGATTTTCAGTATTGAACATGCTTTATTTTTATTATACCGTACATTCTTTTTAAGGAGACTCACTTCCAGTTTTTGAAAGAAATCTGCAACCACACCTCGAATATTTTGCTTAAATTCACTACTCATAACTGAAGTAATGCTAAACACACTCAGTGATGTTGAGGTCAGTTCTTGGTTGAATTAACCCCTTAAATGGCCAGGGCCCGCTGGCAGGCCTAGAGCTTTATCACAGATAATATTACTAGAACCTAAGAATAGCTCAGTCAGGCTGTCACTGAAGTCCCTGTAATTGCTGAATAATAAGCCTTAGTATGTAATAAGCCTTTCAGTTTACGGGGTTAAACCTGATTTTTCAAAATGTCTGTGTAAATAAATGATTAAGATGTAAACAAAGTGATTCAGAGTGGTTTGGGTGAAATGCTCCATTCTAGAGCAACTAGACAGTCAGAGTTCTTCACAGTGATGGTGATAGGAACCAGACGTCTGAAGAGCTTAAAGCAAAATTCCACAGACTTTCTGTGTAATCAAACAGTCAAGATGTAAACAAGGTTATTCAGAGTGGTTCGGTGTGAAATGTTCCATTCTTCATAGCGGTGGTGATGGGAACCAGACATCTGAAGGCCTTAACCCCTTAAATGGCCAGTGTTTCATAACACACTTCTACAACCTAAGAATAGCTCTGCCAGTTACTCAATAATAAGCCTTGGTATGTAATAATCCTGAGATTTTAAGGGGTTAAGCTTTAGATTTTTCCCCTTGAGTAGGAACCTTAAGGGTGAGATGTCCCTTTCCAAAGGAAAGTTGTTAAATGTGTCTTGTAAAACCCTTTCAGATGTTTCTCTTAGTTAAATGCTGAGGGGTTTATTACAGTGACTGAGGTTGTGAGGTTGAAGTAAAACAGTTTTAGTCTTAGTTTAATCTCCAACAAGACCAAGGTGGGCTGAGTCTAGCTTTTCTACATCATTGCTAGCTGAATACCAGGCAGATGTTAGGCCAGAATAAGGCCAGATGCCTAATGGCTTCGCATGTTTTTGCCTTGTGTCTACTTTTGTGGGCCAATTTTGGTGTGAATGTTGTGGACCAATGGTTTAGTTGGGCCAGATTTGGGCCACATCCATTAGCCACTCAGTTTGCAGTGTGTGGGCCAGATCTAGGCTAAAGACCCAGTCACATACTAGGCCAGAACAAACGCAAGAATGGGTTCCAAAAGTGGTCCAAAAACTTTGCTAAAATGGGAGTGTCTTCCTCTCAGTGGACATCCTACACACCGAGGACATAAACATGCCACTGGATACAGTTCATAGACATTATTATACCATATCAATGTCATTTTTATAGGTTAAACACATTGATTCACACATTTGCCAACCTCTTGCCATGCAAAATCACTCAGTGGTTGGCAGTTTTGCATGTCACTCAATCACTTCCCTGACAAAGGAGGGGAATTTTAGCCAAATTCAACAGCAAAATCACTACAAGAGTGGAGCACAGCAGCACTACCCTTATCTCACAGCCTCAAATACAATTTCTCTTTATAACATAGATGTATGTGGGATTATTGCACAGCTGCTGACATTTGGTTTCTAACAACAATTGGCTTCATGGCTGCTGCCGTAAAGGCTAGATAGACTAACACACCTCACACCTCCCAGTCTGAGCAGGCATTATCAGTGTAGAAATAGATATTTGGCTACATATTTTATTCACATTTAACTTATTGACTTATGAACATTAATTCCTTCAGTGTGTAGCCCTACATTGAAAACACATGGAGTATTGATAGGAGTCATACACACGTGTCAAAAACCAGTATTTATTGGTTAGCAGTGGTTGAAGCCATCTTCCAAAGCACTAGCTCATACATTTAGTGAAGGTCAAAGCTGCCCTATCAAGACGTTTTTATTCTCTATCCCAAAGAACTTGCAGAGATATGTTCTCCTCTTCAAAAACCTAAAAACACACACAGGAACTGGACTCCGGGGTGGTCAGTCCATTGTTCTGAGGCTTCTTGACAGCTGCACCTCTTTTCAGACCCATAGTGCTGAGTTGTCTTCTCACCAAGGAAGGATGGCTGTTGAAGCAAGAGTGGTGCTTGATTTTCTCCTCTCTCTCTCTCAAAGATGAGGCACTGTTTCTCTAATGGGGTCAGTTTTGGTGTCTACCAGATCTTCCAGGTGGTTGCTAGGAGTCCCATTTTCTCTGTAGCATTTTTTAGACAGTTTTGGAAACTCTTAGTTTCCCCTTCTTTCTGTAAGTGGATCATTTAATGTCTAATCTCTTCAGAAGTATTACCTACCTTGTACCTAATGACCCCTGCAATGGACTGGCGACCTGTCCAGAGTGTTTCCTGCCTTCCGCTCAACGACCACTGGGATAGGCTCCAGCAACCCCCACGATCCAGTAGGATAAGCGGTTTAGATAATGTGTGGGTGTACTTAAAGACTGTTTTTATTGGAAATTAAATAAATGACAAGTGGTCTTTTGCACAGTACTGTAAATCGAATGAACAATATACATCAGAACGTGAAGTAGCGCTAGTTATAAATAAAGCATTCTTTGTTCTTGCTGGCTAAAATTACATTCCACAATTAAGGAAGGCTTCTTCACTACTTCTGCACTTGCTGCTTCTGCCCTACATTGTCTTAACAGCCTTTACACCTAGTTCCCAACTTACATGCAGCATAGCTGTGGCTTAATTAACTCTCAGAGTGTTCTGTTTGACCCACAGAGATCCCTACAGACTGCCTGGCCCTGTCAAGAAGGAATTGGTAATTGTCACTGAAAAAGAAGTGAGTTTTTTGCCATTCCTCCTATTCTCCTATATCCTGCCTTCCCTCCTCATTAAAGGAATACTCCAGCATTTTCTCTATCTCTATCAGCTGTATTTGTAGCGTATGATCAATTACCACAATACTTAAATATAAAACAAATGGTTTGGAGTAATGCTATAGAAAAGACTCCTTAGAGAGCCTAGAGAAGCTTTTGAAGGGCCAATAATATAATAATATACTTTTTTTTCCAATTTTCTAATTTTTTCAATTATTTGTTTGGTTCCATATACTAGCAGGCATAATTCATACTCACATTGCTGTTGTGGTCAAACATCTCTTATTCCACACAGGCAACTGTGGGCTGGAGGTTAGGGAACCAGCCTTGTGACCAGAAGGTTACTGGTTTGATCCCCTGAGCCAGCAGTATGTGACTGAAGTGCCCTTGCACAAGGCACCTAACCTCCAACTGGTCCCTGGGTGCCATGGATAAGGTTGCCCACCATTCTGAGCAAGTGGGCTTACAGCTAGTTGTATATGTGGTGTTTCACTGCATGGATGGGTTAAATGCAGAGGTGAAATTTCCCCATTGTGGGACTGATAAGGCTCCCTTAATTTATAATTAAACAGGCTGTTTTTGTTTCTGTGCCTTTAAGGCTGATACATGTAAATGAGCTCTGTTCTGATTGGCTGCCTTGTTTTATATCACTATCAAAAAACAGTCCAGTCCTTATTATGAATGGGTGAGGCATGTGGACTGAATAGGTAGCCACAAGTAATGGTGCTGGACTTCAAAAAACAAGGACTTCAAAATGGGCAGTTTTTGCAGCTCAGTTTCCTAAATGATGAACTGGTTTTAATTACAAATTCAGTAATGATTACAAACTACTGAATAAAATCTAAAATAATGACATTTCCTATTTCTATCATTAGTTAAGGAATAAGTGGTAATGCTTATTACTCTCTTATGTACTGTTAATAGATGACTTGCATTTTAAAATGTTACCAATACATGTTTTCGTTTTTTATTCCTGGTGCTCAAAAATGGATAACTTGTACTTAATGACTGTTTGGACTGGGAATGAAAAAAAATGAAGGGTGCTCTCTGACTGTTGCACAATTCTGGATTTATTTTTCTGTTTGGGAACTGCAGGGCTGAAAAACTTTCACCCTTTCCTTTTTTCTCAAGTTTATACTCCTGGCCTATAACTGAAAGCAGAGCAAGAAACCGTAAATAAGGGAAATGTCTATGGGACGCCATAACATGGGGCCGTTTGAAATAGAGGGAGAAGTGACAGTCATTTAAAAGCTCATCTGAGCCAGCTGACGTGGCATTTCTCAAAGAGATGAATGGCCAGAGCCTTCAATGGCTGGGGACGATGACTAAAACATTACAGAACAGGAGGAGGCAATGCACACCCATACACATGCACACTTACACACCTACATATATATATATATATATATATATATATATATATATATATATATATATATATATATATGTGTGTGTGTGTGTGTGTGTGTGTGTGTGTGTGTGTGTATATATATATATATATATATATATATATATAATGCTTGGACCCCAATGATTGCCACTTGCAATACATATATTTATTTGTAGTTGTGTGTATGTATTTTTATATACATATACACACACACCACATGTACATGAGTTATCTCTGCTGGCTTGGCTGCTCATTCACTATCCGTGAAAGACTGCATGTTTGCTCTCTCCTTATTTATCTACACTATTTGTCCTCTTGCAGCAGCTTGAACATATCTCTGTGTGTGTGTGTGTGTGTGTGTGTGTGTGTGGTGTGTGTGTGTGTGTGTAGGCATGTGGGTATGTGGATGTGTAGATGTTGCTGCTGCTTTCTGAGTCTCTGAGTGCTTCTGACAAGTAACAGTCCTGCAAATCTAACTGCAGGTTACCAGGAGGACAATATAGACTGCTTGTCTATCATTAACGAAAGAAGAAGTGTATGCATGCAGGCAAAAGTGTTTGTGTGTGTTTGGGTTGTCAATCTAAAGGTAGCTGAAAACAAGTCCAAAATGAACGCAAGATCGAGTCAAGATTGAGTCGAAAGGGGGTCAAGAGGTAATCAAGGCCAAGTCCAAATGGGAGCAAGATTCAGTCAAGATCAGGTCCAAAGGGGGCCAAAACCACTTTGAGAGTCTGAATGAGAGTGCAACTGAGTGAAGAGCAAGTCTAAATGAAAGCAAGACCAAGTCAAGAATGAGTCCAAATGAGATCAAGGCCAAGTCTGAAGTCTAAAGGTGTCTCTGAGCAAGTTAAGAAGGTCTCTAGGGGGCAGAGACCAAGACCGTGTCAAGACTGAGTCCAAACGAAAGCAAGAGTCAAGGTCAAATCCAAAGGAAGCTAAGACCACTTCAAGTTGGAGAGTGAGATTGAGTTAAGACCAAGTCCAAATGCAAGCAAGACCAAGTCAAGACTGTGTCCGAATGAGCTCAAGATTGAGTCAAGACCAAGTATGAATGGAGTTGAAACTAAGTAAAGATCAAGTTCCACACAAGATCAAGATTGAAAGAGCAAGACCAAGTCCGAAGGGGGTTAAGACCATGCTAAGACCGAGTCCAAACAAAGCAAGATTGAGAGAGCAAGACTAAATCAAAATGATAGCAGAAGAGTCACTGAGAGCGAAGTTAAGTCAAGTCAGAGTCCCTAGGGTACGTAGTTCAAGTCAAATCTAAGTCTGAGTGAGAGTCAAGACCAGGTCCAAATTCAACTTAAGACTAAGTCTAAAGTCAAGTCAAGACCGTTTCTAAATAAAAGACCAAGACCCAAAAAACTGTGTGGTTTGTAAGCAATAACCCTACATAAGTTCATTTGGGAGAGAGTTATGACTTTCATTTGCTTCATTATTTTTTAAATGAAATTACATAATTGTGAACATAATTAATTTGCATTCTGTTTTGACAGATTGAAGTCAGCTCCTCTGGCTCAAAGTTTGCTTTGAGGTCAGGAATCGACACAAACATGGCAAAAAAATTAAAATTCTGCAAAACAAGACTGCACAACCAATATTATAAAATATCTCCTCGTGTACTTGAGAACACAAATGTGGCTCCAACAGTCCATTTCTAAATTTAGTCAGATGTGAGTAAGTTTTCTCAGTTTTTCAGAAGACAATTGTGAATCAGTGCCATGAGTTCCTTGGCATTCAGTACCTGCTCTAAATGAATCTAACCAATGCCAACTGGCTTAATCAAACACAAACAGATGCGAAGATTTGGTTTTGATTTGTTTGAGTGTGACTCAGTGTGTGTTGGTGACAATTAAAGGAAAGACCATACAAATCTATTTTTTTAATAGTAGTTGCTCTTGGCTGAGACCAAGATGAGTCAGAGAAAACTGATAAAAATCAAGAAGCCCAAACATCTGGAGTCCAGATTGAAGTTATATAGCACTATTCTAGTGAAAATGTTAGTAATTTAGCATAACACCTGTGCACCGTGATAATAAAATACATGGAAACAAGCCATTGCTGTTGAATAATTCACACTGCTGAGTTTAAAATCTTCTGTACAAATAAAACATACATACTTTCAAGGTATTTTGACTTATTTGTAAAAAATATTTACCAGACCAAAGTCAAAAGTATGTACAAAATTTGACAGACCTCCTTTTGAGACCCCTTCTCCACTATTAACATACATATTCCATTCTACAAACTCTGAACCATAATTTGTGTTCTATCCTCTACAAGGTCTACACTGGATTCATAAGACGAGGGGTGCTTGGACCCCCAATGATTGCCACTTGCAATGTAATTTGCAGACAGTCACTTAACTCGCATGGTGGTTTGCCCCAGAAATCAATGTGGCAGCTGATTGTCTTGGTTGCAAACAATGATAATTTACATATATTAACCTTTTTGCACCCACCACTGGAAAGTTATTGAAGACAGATACTATACGTGTTGATGGAACAAACCTCATCAAAACTCTGCTCTCTTTTCATGTTTCAGGAGGAGAAATAGGGCTGAGGAACAGGGAGAGATGGGGAGTGGAAATCAGGAGGTAGAGGTGGGAAATTTACAAGACTGGAAGGAGGAGGAGCTTTATGCATGGTCCTTCTCCCCAATCTTTGGTACTCGACTGATGGCCAATGGCAAAAGCACAGTTCCAGTTTTCTGTTGCCGAAGGTTCCCATGCTTTGCACAGTGTTGTTGTCTTCAACTGCAAGTGTTACTATAGACAGCTGAGGACACACTCAAGTACCACTAAGTCCTTTTTGGTACCAATCTTGTGCAAATACCAAAAACATAAAACTAGTATCTTCAGTACCGCACTGCTGGCCAGTAAAAAGCACAGTTTCAGTCTTGTTAGTACCAATCTTGCACCGGTACCAAAAGCCAGAAAACTGGAACCTTCAGTATTACCCCTCTGGCCAGTGGAAAATAAAACCCAGTTACAGTTTTCTGGTGCCGAAGGTTCCTATACTTTGTGCAATCTTGTCTTCATATGCAAGTGTTACAGAAGACAACTGCACACTCAAGTACCATTAAGTCCTGATGGTACCAAAAACCATAAAACTGGAACCTTCAATACCACGTTGCTGACCAGTGGAAAAGGTGCAATGCCAGTCCTGTTGGCACCACCCTAGAGCTGGTACCAAAGTATTCCAAAGGTCAGTATTACCCCACTGGCCAGTGAAAAACCCCAGTTCCAGTTTTCTGGTGCTGAAGGTTCTGATGAAGGACTAGAGGATGACCAACACAAACTCTGCAGCAGCAGATGAGCTGTCGGCTCTGACTTTACATCTACAAGGTGGACTGACAATGTAAGAGGATCTGATAGCATGGACAGTGAAGACCAGGGTAAGACCACTGAATAACAGGGTAAAAGGGGGCTAACAAAGTATCAGATGGACTACAGTCTGTAACTGTAGAACTACAAAGTGCAGCTATACAGTAAGTGGAGCTAAAATTGGCAATGAACGTAGAAACAAGGAGGTGGTTGTAATGTTATGCCTGGGTGGTGTACATGCATACATGCCCGTGTGAACGTGTGTTCACCTTTATGTCTTTATGTGTAACATCCTGTTTTTTCCCCGGATGTCCATGCTGCTGATAATAGGGTTTACCTAACCGCTAACAACCTCACAGTGGGAAAATCACCTGCATCTTTCAGCTGCCAGTCTGGTGCAGGCGCACACACACAAGCACACGTGCTTTCCTATCAGAGACATCACACAAGGTGCCTAATAGCTCTATTGATGCGGAAGCAACATCTCAGAGCAAATAAGATGCTGATATCTCACAAATGGGGGAAAAAATCAATTACTCAAGGCTTTTTTTTGTTTTTGCGGCTCCAAGACGTAAAGGCCAAACACAATTATCAGAGACACAGAGATAGATAAGATAAAAACTGACAGAATCATGCTTGCAACTATCTAATATGTGTCACTGGCAATTGACCAAGAGAAAGCAATTATGCTAGATAAATGAAATGACAGAACACTATTCAAGTAACCGCGTCAGAATATTACAATTCCTCGCCGTGAATGATAATGTTTGCTTTAGTACTGAGCACAGCTGAGTTAACAGTGAGGGGAATCACAAAAAACGTTCGGCTTACCTCGTGGCAAATACTGTCAAGTGCGTTTAGAGGATCTTCGGTCAGTTCCACAGTGATAATCTGTGGTATCGGTTGGACGTTCTGCACGTCTGGCTCCTCGTGCTAATGACTGGATTACATATTCATTTTGGCAGTGGCCCTTTGTCTCTTCAACGTGGCACAAATTGCAAAACATCTGTAATCACTGCACAATATGAATGCATGATCTGATTTGGTCTAATGTATTCTTGGTGCTCGCCCAGCTTCCGTTGGAATTGTTTACATGTATACGGTGGGCTACGCGTTGGTCGCAATCAACAACAATTTCCATGCAAATGAGATTCTCCTTTCCAGCCTCAAAACAAAGACGATAACAACAATAATAACCGTCGCTTTATCGATTCGTGGGTACCTGGGCAATGCACATCATCGCTCATCTCGCAAGCACTCTGTAACTACTGAGAAGACTCTAATTGTTCCCATTATAATTTGGAGTTCATTGATTTACAACGGGCATAGGTACCAGTTATAATTAGCTTGTGATATAAGAGCTCTATTATATCATATTGAGCGATAGGCCACAATGAAAGGCTTCCATTCTCTCCGCACAGTGGGAGTGTTCTGAGTGGGTTTGGTGCAGCAAAGCCCTTGATGAAGGACTTGGGTTTAAACGTGTCACGCTGGGTGGATGGTCAGCGAGTGCAGAGTGAATGCTGCAGGCACGCACACCGAGAGAGAGCATGCTCATTAGAGTGACTGGGCCTTTGTGGGCCCCTTTGGCTCTGCTTTAGCATCACATACGCTTTTGGAGTCAAACAGCCTCTCATATGCAGATTAGCCGAGCTGTAGGGGGACCAGGGGCGCTGCAGGGGGGGAACCAGATGATGACAATCTTTTATAATAAAGAAATCAAACCGTTCATTTTGTGATCAAGGAAGCAAAACCACCCATTAGCTGATGCTATGCACATGTTTGACTGCGCAATGCCATCAGCAGCGCGACAGAAGGGAACATGAAGTGGACGGAATTATTCGGACATTCCTCCATGTTGGTCCACCAGACATTTTGTGTGTTACCTTTGAAGTGCTTCAAAGTGGCCACATTCGCTGTGCAACGGCTCCGTCGGCGATTTTTCTTATGTGCGGAAATTGCATCCGTTTTTTTCTGGAATGGGGAGCCCATGCGTTCCTGATGACTGTGGAGGTTTTTCTTTCTGCGTGGTCGCATGGCGACTGACCCTGAAGTCGGTTGAAAACGACTCTGACTGGATTTGCTCATAAGCTCAGCTAATTGTTCTCCAGTGGCCTTGCTGTGCGCATAGCCTGCGGGGCCCAATCCCCAACGCACATAACTTTTCCTCTAACCGAATTGTTCTTGCGAGAACATTCGAAATTATGAAAATGGAGCCGCATGCAATGAGCCTTTACGTTCATTAAGATTCTTGAGAGAGAGAGAGAGAGAATGGAAGGAGACAGAGAGTCACAGATGGTATAAAGGAAAGACAGAGAGAGACAGAGAGAGAGAGAGAATGGAAGAACAGAAGGAGAGAGAGAGAGTCACATGATGGTATAAAAGAAAGAAAGAGATAAGAAGAGAGGAGGAGAGGAAGAGAAAGAACATGAAAGGAGAAAAATAAGAGATAAGATGAGAGAAAGATATTAAGGAGAGAGAATGGAAGAATGGAAAGGTAGAGAGTGGTATACAGGAAAGAGAAAGAAAGAGAGAAGGGAGAGAGAATAAGGAGTGAGAGAGACAGAATGGAAGAATGGAAGGACAGAAAGTGTCACAGGAGGGTATAAAGGAAAGAGAGAAGAAGAGAAGGAGAGAAAGAATAGGGAGAGAGAAAAATGATGAAAGAGAGATGAGCAGAGAGAGAGATAGAGACGATGAAGATAGAGAATGGTCAGAGAATGATAAAGAATGAAGGGAAGACATAGGGAGAGATAAGCAGAAAGGGCGAGGGGAGAGAAAGAAAGAAAGAAAGAATGGGGAGTGGGAACAGAGAGAGAGAGAGAGAGAAAGAGAGAGGGAACTGACAGTCTGGCTCTTTTTTTCCACATGTATGCCTTAAAGTTAGAGACTGTGAGGAAATGTCAAAGCCGTCACCCACACCAAACAACAGCATAATCAAACGGCTTTGTTTGTGCTGCGGAGCGACTCACCGCGCCGCAACTCCTCATATGCCCCCTCAAGGACTACCGAACCATTATGTGGTTTTATTCCCTTTTGAATATTTCTGATTAGGGCTGATTGACGGCAGGGGGCTGTCATTTCCCGGCACTGTGAGCAGAGTGACTCACAACTGTTTCACAATCAGAGAACAAAGGCCTTGTGATTTTAAAAAGCGTCTCACCTTGCACTAGAGAAGCCAATTTACATCGTTATAAGCTACACCACTGAGCCATATAGGAACCATAATGTAGCATAAACACGTATAAAGCACTGCTAAATGAGGGAGAGATACGGTTGAGAACCCATCCGTCTTGGTTTCTTGGCAACGTTTGTGGCAGGTACCTTGCTGGGTATAAAAGGTATCCGGTGCGGATCCTGTACCCCTACCTTACATGTTTTCCCTGCTCTAAAGTCAGGCGGGGCTTGAGAATTAGAAATTTTGTTGGTTTAGAGTAGACAAAACACCCAAGTTCACAAGGTAAGGGGACTCCAGGACTCCAGGGTTGGGAACCACTGCTGTAGGTAAAGCTGGCATCTCTTTCAAAACGAGTTTCTTTGCTCTGAATGCTCGTCAGAAACTGCAGACAAAGGGAGGCAACACTGTCTCATATTTGCCTCACCTTTGACCCAACCCCCTGCCTGTGGGCAGGCATGGCGTGGGCGGGAGCTACGCTCCGATTGGCTGGCCGATAGCCGACGGATGACTGGCAGGGTTTAATGAGAGCCCAGGAGAGGCAACCCGACAGCTGTTTGTTTGCAGCTAATGAGAGATTGGTGGAGGAACGAGGATCACACACTGGCAACTCTTTGATAGAGCCTTCCTTTAGAGCGGCTGGCGAAGCAGAAGTCCCGATTTCTCCCGAGGCGTGGGCTTGGGCTGCAGTAGCTACGACATACTGAGAGCTCACACTGCTGATCACATCTGATCTGTCTGTGCCGAGACCGGGGGATGGGGTGGGGGGGACGTGGGCGGATGAGTTTGTTCTCCGTCCCCCTGCTCGTTCTTCGCTTTTACATGTGCTTGCGCTGACCTGTCAGAGGCACAGAGAAACTGTAAATCCACCCGTGTATCTTTTGAAACACGTCCCTCTAATGGATTATAAATTGATTGCTGCTAAGGGGGGAACAGAGGGCCTATGTTTAATAAGGATCTCCGCTGTGAATCTTGAAAGGCTGTTATTGTGGCAGCTATTGCTGCAATTCCGCCTGCTAGGTAACCTCCTCGTTCCTAGGTTGTTTTGTTTTTTTCTTCCCTTTCTCCTCTGCATTCTGAGAACACTTCCCGCAGCATGGTGGAAGTAATTAAGCGAGTGCTTTCCAGCCACAAATGCTCACGAATGTCTGCTGCTGGATTTCCAGAGGATAGACGGCCCCGCTGGCTCGCCTTGCTTCTGGGCTTTTGCGGGAGTTGCATGGTGTTAAGCTCACAGCATCGGGTGACCCGCTTGCACGCTAGCCTGCTCCGAGATGTGTGCTGTATGCAAAAACACCCAAGTCGCCCTGCTTTCGCAAACGTAAACATAATTAAGTGCATCAAGTAGTGCCAGCGTTTTCGCTCCACTGACCACAAGACAATCAATGAGGGCCTTGGCAGACCACCATTAGGATACAAATGTATTTAATCAGCATGAGGCTAGTGGCAGGCCAGAAGCATTTAGAGATAAGCATCCCGACAGATCGTTAATGGAATAGTTTGACCAAAAATGAAATTCACACCATTTTCCCTTCAGCCCAACGTACATCGATCAGCCAAAGTCCAAGACCAGTTTGGTGTCTGAAGTTTGCATCTTTGGTTTTGCACTAGAGCTTTGAGGCTAATGTAGCTAACAGGTAAGGGAAGCATATATGCTTTCTGACTGTTATCCGAACGTGGACCAAAGAAAGGACATACAGTAGCTAACAGCAATGCCGTGAAAAAGTATTCACCCCCACAGGATTTCTTCTATTTTTGCAAATTTGTCACATTTAAATGTAACGGATCATCTAATTGTAATATAAAGGCACCACTAGTAAACAAGCGCAGCTGTTTAACGATCATTCCATTTATTGAAGATAAATATTTATGCAAAACCTACAGTATATCACTCATGTGAAACAGTAGATGCCCCCCTAAACTAATAGCTGGATGTGCCACACTTGGCAGCAACAACTGCAATGAAACATTTGCGATGACTTGCAATGAATCTTTTGCATCGCTGTGGAGGAATTTTAACCCACTCTTCTTCGCAACGTTGGGTTTTCGAGCGTGAACTGTCTCTTTAAGGTCTTGCCACAGCATCTAAATGGGATTCAAGTCAGGACTTTGACTCAGCTACTTCAAAACCTTTATCTTGTTTCTTCTGTGCCATGAGTTGCACTTGTTTGTGTGCTTCGGGTCAATATCCTGCTGCACAACCCAACTGCACTTCAGCTTCAGATCAAGAACTGATGGACAGACATTCTCCTTCGGAATCTTCTGACAGAGAGCAGAACTCACGGCTCCATCAATTACGACAAGACATCCAGGTCCTGCAGAGGCAAAACAGACCCAGATTATCATACTACCCTTTATCTTATGGTGGAATGCAGTGGTAACTTTATGCCAGATGTAACAGGACCCATGTCTTCTAAAAGACTCCACCGTAGTCTCATCAGTCCACAGAATATAATCTCAGAGGTCTTGGGAGTCGTCTAGATGTTTTTTTTTTTGGTGTTTGTTTTTGTTTTTTGGCAAATGTGATATATAACCATTAATCTTCTAGAACAGCAGTGATTTGTACATTGACAGATTTAAACGACTTTGTTTCGCACCTGTATTTGAACCTCTTAAGAACGTGGCATCGTTTGTTGCTTTTTGAGACACTCTAGCCTGCTTCACATTGCCAGACAGGTCAATTTAAGGAATATTTGGATTGAACGGCATGGTGGCGTGGTGGGTAGCGCTGTTGCCTCACAGCAAGGAGGGCCTGGGTTCGATTCCCCTGCTGGGTGACCGGGGTCCTCTCTGTGTGGAGTTGTTCTCCCCGTGTCTGCATGGGATTCCTCCGGTTTCGTCCCACAGTCCAAAGACATGCAGTCAGGCCAATTGGACATGCTAAATTACCCCTGGGTGTGAGTGACTGTCTGTGTCTGTCTGTCTGCCCTGCGATGGACTGGCGACCTGTCCAGGGTGTATCCTGCCTTTCGCCCGAAGACTGCTGGGATAGGCTCCAGCATCCCCCCGCGACCCTGACGGAGAAGCGGCTTAGAAAATGGATGGATGGAAGGTCTGACAGTAATCATGCCTGGTCGTGGCTAGTGATATTGAACCCAGTAGTCCATTCAACCTGGTTAACTGGTTTGATTTGGTTTAGAGGGCAGCTACTTTTTCACATATAGGTCAGGTTGGGCTGAAGATAATTTGTCCTACAACAAATGAAATGATCATTTACAAACAGCGTTTTGAGTTTACTTGAGGGGGACTTCATATATAGTTGTTATTACTTAACAACTCAAAATTTAGTCGTTAATCAATCTCAAATAGACTTATACAGTTTCTGACACTTTTATTTATAACAGTACAGACAATTCATCATACAATCATACAGGGTATGAGCTTTGATTACTGTATTAGGCACCAGACTTCAACCATCCATAGCTTTCTCTCCCTCTTGGTGGGCAGCATGGCTCTGCCACCCTTAGAGTGTTGATAGCCAGTGTGAGCACCTGAATTCTTCTCCAAGCAAGTTGAACAGTCCTTTGACATTGAAATAGCAGAGGTTTGAAAGGATGTGGAAGTTCTTCACATGTCTAGGAGGATGCACACGGTAGCCTTCATCCTCCCAGCTTTGGTAGCATCAAGTGATCGGGGAAGACCTAAGCTGCATTCCAAAAGCAAGGCTGTGGTCCATGTGGGCTGCATTTCAAGACCACTAAGTTATCCAAGGCTGTTCCAATCAGAAGGGTCTTTCAAGTACAGCCGAGAAATGCAGCCCACATTCTGACCATTCTGAGGACACTGGAGTATCCTTCAGGTTTATTCAAGTTCAAGAGAAACATCGGCAGATGAAGCCAACCACTATAAAGTGCTTTAACAAAAACCAGTACAGTGCTGTGAAAAAGTATTCACCCCCACACGATTTCTGCTAGCTTGTCACATTGAAATGTTTCAGATCATCCAATCAATGCTGATATAAGGTAAAGAGAACATGAGTAAGCACAGCATGCGGCTTTTGAATGATTACTCCTTTTATTGCAGATAAAGATTTATTCAAAACATGTGTCCGCCATGTGAAAAAGTAAATGCCCCCTAAACCTAATAACTCGGTGTGCCACCCTTGGCAGTAACAACTGCAATGAAACGTACAATAAGTCTTCTATGTCACTGTGGAGGACTTTTGGCCCACAGAATTGTTTTAATTTGGCTACATTGGAAGGTTTTCGTGCCCAGAAATCATCATTTACAAACAGCGTTTTGAGTCTACTCAAGTTATTTTTGCCTATTGTTAAAAGCAGTTTGATGCTTTGTGGCATATATGCAAAAACAGAAGAAATTGGAAAGGGTCAAATACTTTTTGACTGCACTGTGAAACTCATTCCACATATATAGTGCACTATTGTTTTAGTCATGTGTCTGTTTGAGAGGGTGTAAAATGAATGCAGACTGTGAAAAGATTGTGCCTTTGGTGAGCCGAACAGCTTTTAGCTTGCAGAACAGCATTCAATTAGATTAATTAATTAATTCGTTTGCCTGCCACATATTACATCATATTTCTTGCCAGCTTATCGTTCACATTGACAGTATTTTCTCCATTAAACTCCCCTCTGATGCCGTGGCAAAGCAGCTTTGGTAGATTGCATTTATATAACACAAATGAAGACTTTCCATTGGACAGTTCTACTGAGGAACCACCATGCTGCAGCCTAGCTTTGGGAACGCAGCTCAAGACAATGGATGGAATTAAACATGACGAAGTTTTGGTAAGACCCCCCCCCCCCCCCAAAAAAACTTTCTCTTTCGGGCTAAAACATTGACACGTTTGCCATACTTTTGCAAGAGCAGTGGCGTACCAGATCACAGATCGCCCACCGTTTGGAAGCCGCTGTGTCAGGCACCTCCTGGGCTCAAACTGGAAATTGAAAAGGATGCCAGGTCCTCGCTGTCACAGCTTGTGACTGTCAGCAGGCCTGACATCGCCATCGTCATGACAACTGGTACTAAGCTTTAGCGTGTTGTCACCTCTTGTGACTCGTCCAGATACAGCGAGGCCTCGGCCTCAATTTCCAGGCGATGGTATCGCCCGGGCTTCGGCTGCACGGCCACGTTGGAGCAGAGGGGTCGTTTCAAATACGCGCCTGCCGTTTCCTCCTAATGAATCATACTTCCATGCAGGCGTGACCCGCAGCTGACAGACAGCCATTGGGGCAGCACAGCCGTCACTCAGAAACGTTTTTAATCAGATTCCGCTGTAGTGTAAGAGAACGGAACTGAATTGGATTGACTGTCAGTGCCGCGTTCCGTGCCTGCACTGTATCAATCTAATGAGTAATGAACAGAAAGCAAATAAGCGCTTTGTACAGCCCCTCTTTGAGGAAGCGAGCAGTAGTCAATGTTACGTCCTCTTAGGCAGTTAGGCTTCCTTACAGTGCTTCTCTGCTCATTTGTGCTGCCAATTTTTGGACTGACATACCTGATTAAAGCCAACATGGGCTTGATAAACAATTAACAAGATGGTTAGGTGTTCAGCAACAACAAAGCTACAGCGTGTGGGTAGGAGACGGCGTGCGAGTGTGTGCGCATGTACTGCATGTACGTATGTATTGTTTGCACACTGGCTATCAATAAGAGTCGCTTACGTGCAGGTACAGTACTGTGCAAAAGTCAGAGACCACCATTCATTTATTCAAGTTCAGTCCAATTTGCCGTTCAGTGCAAATTATTCATCAGGAAAAAATAGCAGAAAACATGTTAGATGCCCCAAAGATGGAATAAAATATATATTTAGTATAGCATCTATTTTTAATATTAAGTTCCCAACATCTTCACATCCTGCATTCAGTTTTTCAAAGAAACCTGCAGGGCAATTTTCCAGGCCAAAAGCCAAAAGCCAAAAAAATCCACGCCTGAAGTTGTGCATCCACAAGAGAACATAAAAACCGACTCAAAATGCATGCATGAGCATGTTAGTATAGTATAATAATACCCCATATATGCAATAAAACCGCATAAATTTGATGTCATACATGCCATGATGACACCACGTTACAAATTCTGTAGACTTCAACCGACAGGCCATCTGACTGCCGTAATTTGATGTTTCACACAGACTTAAGTTTGGTTTTGCTTGAAATAAAAACTTTAACCTTCTACTGAACGCATTATGAAAGCAACATAATAATAGAAATATATATCCGACTCACTTTTCTTGCATGAAATTGACCTGATTATTGAATTCAAATCATTTTTTAAATAATAACGTGTGCAGGGGTCCTTTTGGGATACGTTGCCTTGAGGCAACATTGTGCAACAACAGGAAGAAGCGATATAGATCCACGTTCCCTGAAGTGGTGAGAACTGGCTTGTGACTGGCTAAATCCATCCCACTGCTGCACACTGTTGCTTCTAGGCAACATATTTCAGCAATTTCACACAACTGAAGAATGATACTGAATGTTAAAGAGATGTTTGAAAGTGCCCTCTAAGAGGTAGTCCGACCAAAAACGTGCTTTTTACTGACCCAGTCAAACTCTGCCCTTTATTGTTAACCCTGTCAGTGTCCTTAAATATGAATAATGTTATTGTAAAGTGATGAGAATGTTTGTTGCCCTGAGGCAACATTGTGCAGTAGAGGGTTAAAAAGGCTAAAAACCACATGCGGTTGTTCACACTGCCATGGCTCCTCCACCGTCACCGAAACATCCACTCAGTCCTGATCAGACAGATTAGCTGTGTTTTTATAGCTTTCCACCCCTTTTGGAATAATGTAGTCACAATTTCTTGGAATTTTTGTTAAATGAACAAGTCCTAAATCTTTTGCCATTGAGGAATTTTTCATATTTGCAATCAAATCAAACCAAATCAAATCAAATTGTGTTTATTGTCAGTGAGTGAAACCCCCTTATAGAATTGAAATACTATATATATATATATATATATATATATATATATATATATATATATATATATATACACCTTTATATGCAATAATGATGACAGTAAGAGTGCAGTAGGTCCTAATGCTGCTGCGCTGAGGTTTAAAACAGTAAGTTCAACTACAAACACGTTATCGAGTAAATGACCACCCAAAGTTGCCCAGCACAAAGAAAGCTGTGAGTCATGTCTCAGAGTTCTACCTGCTCAGTCCACGAATAAAGCAGCAGACGCATGCAAGTTAGCAGTGGAATGTCAGCCTTTTCAGCTGTTTTGGCCACACTTGAAAAGAAATTTTCAAAAATGTCCATTTTCAGTGACCGAAAACGCGACGTTCATGTGGACAGGAAAGCAAAACACTATTAATGTCAAAACACTAGAAAAAACTATTTTCAAAAATATCCAGATCCATTGGATGGGGCCTAAAAATGATATCAAAGTTTTTAATATTTGCTGGGGTTTTTTTTATAGCTTACATTCTCTATTTCACGTTTTTTACATGTAGTCTTGGTACTGGCGTCACAGCTCTGCAGCACTGAGCATAGATATTATGCAATTAGCTAACGAAGTACTGTACAGATGTCCTGTGTGTCAAACACAAGGTGACACAATCCCATCCAGCCCCCGAAAATGTTCAAATTGTTGATGAACATTAGTCCCGTTTCACAATGCACTATATGAATGAACTACAGTCCCCAGCATGCACTGCAACCTGTCCTATCTATGGGACAGCAGGTACACCTCAATTCTACCCAAGTCTACCCAATTCCACACCAATCATATCACCAAACACACCAGCTGCAGTCCAACCAATGTATACACCTAACGTCAGCTCAGCAGCCCAAGTATTAATGAACTTGCAGCAAAGAAAATAGGTGGATTTAAAAGACGGAGCTCCTGGGGGCGTTTACATTTTGAATATTAAGTATTCGTGTAATATTTCAAGGTCTGCTACAAGCGTCTATTTTCCTGCCTAAGTCTTTGGCTGGTTCAGGTTAGAGCACAGCGTGAATTAATAATGAATTAAAAACTGTTCTTTGGCCCACAGATTGGCTGGGATTATTTCATACGGCCCCTTTAGTGGCTGAGTTTACACCCCTGCTTTAAGTACAAGTTGCTCATTTTTCAGCATCAGGAAAATATCAAACAAATAAACAAACAAAAACATATTTAACAGGAAAGGAGACATAGGCCTATAATTTCACAGTGGTGGACAATATTTAAGTAAATGTTATTAGTATTTTGTTAACATTGTTAGTAAATGTTAAAAAGTATTTTTTGGTGTATCTGTACTGAAGTTTCTCTGTTACTGGGCGACTTTTTCCTTTCACTCCACTACATTTCAGAGTTTAATATCCGACTTTTTCCTCCTACATTTTGAGAAATCTGTCGCTCCTTTTGGTTTCTGTGTGTATAAAAACGTAACATGTCAAAACGAAAGAAGCGCAAAGCCAGAGCACCAATCAGGGCCCAGCGGTCACTTTGTTTAGAGCTGGTTTTGACCTGTTGGTCATACCGACCCAGTGCAGCACGCGGTTCAACATCAGCGCAGCAGCGTAAAACTTTGGGAGAGTCTGTTCAACATAAATGATGAACTAACCTAACTTTGTGTAAATAGAGCTCAATATAGAAATATGTCCACATATGCAGTCGAGACTGACGCGGCTTTTTTCTGAATTTCATTTTATAGTAAATGAGTTTGGGCTGGTTTATGTTTATGAACAGACGCCTACAGATCAACATAGTAAAGGAGCTCATCTGTGATCCTGAGTTTAAAGCCAGTTTTTATTCAACTTAAACTTGGAACTAAGTTGTAAATAAATCTGAAACTGAAACTTTGCTTGTATGTAAAAAGTGATTTCAGAGCCACTCGGTTCTCCCTGATGGAAACTGTTTACCTTCAGTGTTTTGTGCTTCTGATCATTTTAATAGACGTCAGCGTCACTAATTAATGACGTTCTATTAAAAGACTGGTTTACCAAGAGAGACGCTGGAGGACTTTCACCTGAAATGAGTTCATGAAGCCAGTCTGGTTATAAAAATGATAACAGGACATCAGAGCCAGAATTCCTCTTTTAGTACTTTTACTTTATACTTAAGTACATTTGAAGGGAAATACTTTAATACTTTTACTCAAGTGGAGGTCTAAAGGGAGGAACTTCTACTTTTACTGGAGGAATATTTTACCTTGGGTGTCTCTACTTTAACTGAAGTACATGACTTTTGTACTTCGTCCACCTCTGTGATTTCACATTTTTCAGTTTCGCCTTTATTTCAGCTTCTATTCTGTCCAGGAGGCTCACTTTCAGTTTTCTGCAGCCACAAGTTCAGCCTTAGAAGTTGGTTGCACCGTCTGCTTACGATCCAGGTAATACAAAACCCATTCAGAGGTGTTGAGGTCTGGACTCTGGGGTGCTCAGTCCATTGTTCAGCTTCTTTGTTTGATGTGTCCATCTCCTTTTCTCAGTGAGGTTCTTCTCGAACAGCTACACGTCCTTTCAGACCCATAGCGCTGAGTGGTCTTCTCCCAGTGGAAGGATGGACAGAACCACCTGCGGATGTTTTCAGACCTGAAGCAGCTTGATCTTCTCCCCTCTCTCAGAGATGAAAGCTTTAAGTGCCGTTTATCTTATGGTGTCCACCAGCTCTTCCAGGTGGTTGTTAGGAGGCCCATTTTCTCTGTAGCTTCTTATAATGTTTTGAACTTTTGCGAACACCCATTCTCCTCTGACTGTCTCCTAGTGGATCATCTCACATCCTCAAAAATGTCACGAACACTCAACATCTAACAGATGTCAACTCAGTGAAGGGTGGTCTCTGACTTTGGCACGGTGGGCAGTGTGTGAGATCACCACAACACACGGACACGTGCGCGCGCACACAGACAAGGTCTACGCTGTTTAGTTCCACCAAGCGCCCCGTGGGGGCGCCAAAAGAGCAAAGAGAAAAGAGGAGGAGAACTGTTGAATGCAGCAAACAACTCCGGCACGAGAGACCCTCGCCCTCATCAACGGTCACCCGTGCGGTGCGTTGAGTTTACAGGACTGAAATAAACCCAACATATGGTCACTACCATGTTTCTACGTCATTAGCACTGTTATTGGGTCCGCACGGAATAAGTGAGCTGAGTGGAGTGCGGTGTGTGCGCGCGCAAGGGATGTACACGTCACCAATGATCACCAATCGATGCAACAGTCGATGCTCATCAATGGTCATCAAGACCTCATAACTCTCCTAAGACTGACCGGATCTCTGGATTTTTACCAGCTCTCCGGGGAGAGAGAGAGGGAGAGAGAGAGAGAGAGAGAGAGAGAGAGAGAGAGAGAGAGAGAGAGCGCGTTCATTGCTTATCGGGCTCGACCACAGGCGCCAAACAACTCCGGATAGACTGATCTCCGCTCGAAGAGGATGAAAGGAAGGAGGAAAGGAATCCACCTTCAGATTCAGATGTGGGTCACTGTCGCTCGCTCGTGCGCGCGCGCGCGCGACTCGAGGGGCAATTAGCAGATTTTTCTTAACCTAATTGTGCATTCCCCGGCAAAACAGCCCCGAGCTCGAGCGACGCGGAGAAGTTGTTGAAGCTGAGGCTCTCCCCCAACCCCCCCCCACCCACCACCACCTTTCCTCCTCCTCCTCCTCCTCCTCTTCTTCTTCATCCTCCTCCTCATCCTCCACCTCCTCCTCTTCGCGTGCGCTGAGGAAAAAAAAAAAAAAAAAAACATTTCTTCGCTCGCGCACGCAGGCGGAGGGAAGACGCACTGGATTAAACCTGCGCTCGTTTCTGTGAAGAAGGGGATGCTGTGAAGCCTCGTTTACCCTTTTTTGGGGGGCTGTTTTGAAGGAGCTGGTCATTTTGGTGCTTCTTTTGGCGGGGAAGCGCGTCCCCCCCCCCACCCCCCAACTCACCCCACCAAACCACTTCAGAGTGCCGGGAGAGGAGTGAGTTTGGGGTGAGAGAGTTTTTTTTCTCCTCTGAAACTGCTCGCCGTCGACGGCGGTTCGCTCGTGTCCGTCTAGCTGGCTTTCAGCACCGGCTCGGTTTCGTGGCGATGGCGAGGATGAACCAAGCGGCCACTTACGGATTTGTCCACCTGAGGGAGGATTTTAGGCTTCCTTGATGCCCGAAGCGGGGCTCTAAAGGGCTGCGCCGGTTCCTATCCGCGTCTGGAAGCGTCCAAAACAAGACAATCTCGGACACAGCGCTGGCCAGGGGGTGGAAGACGTAAGTGGTCGAGCGAGGTAAGGACGTGAACTTTAGGACGCAGAAAATACCTCGAGGATGCCACTTGAGGAATCCGTGGTCGACGAGGCTCAAGTTGGCAGCGTCTTGTTGGAATTGTTCCGTTCCTCCTTAAATGCCGCAGCAGTTCGAGTCTGGAGCCTCGGCGCCAGAATGGAGCTGCTGCACCACTTAAGGTGGAACGGAACAATTCCAAAGCGGACGTAGCTGTGACTGGATTAAAGTCGTTTTTTTTGCGCTTTAATGCTTGAAAGCATGAAGCAAATCATCTTAGATGGCTTGGAAATGCCCGTCAAAGGTCCAGGCTGTGGTCACCAGTTGACCAGGAGCCACTTGTTCACCTCCCTCCTCAGTTCTGCTGTGTGTCTAGATGAACTGTTTCTCTTGTAGACGCCACATTTCAGCTCATATCTTGTCCAGCAGTGTTTCCTAGTCGTTATTACAGCCTCATAGAGGTGGCAAGCTGGGGCTAGATGTACATGACAACACTGGGGCACCGATCTGAGCAGGCTGGTTCGATGTTGAGAGCAGTGTTTGGTCCGGAAAGCAGATAAAAAATCTTTGCAGATAGGCTGGAGACAGCTCCCCACCAGGCTCAACCCAAGACCGCTCGCCCGGGCTTGATGGATTTCAAGTGTCACCAATTTTGCTGCACTGAAGTGCGGCTCGATTCAGATATGCATTTTTAAAAGGGTCATTTGAAGTGAGCTGCTGGTGGCAGCAGGGAAGAAAGTGGTCAGGAACCTGGTTAATGGGGGGAGATGAGCATGATGCAACAATGTTGTAGTGGAAAACCACAGAATGAGAAAAATGCAAGGGGAAAAAAGTGGGTTTTGCAAGATCTGGCAAGCCATGCATGCATGCGTAAATAAGTTAACGGTCTCTTGCAATATGATTTTGTGTTTCTTTCCTTTTTTTGGGAGGTGTATGGTGGTGGGTTCCAGAGGTTTGGGGGGGGGGGGGGGGGGGGGGCGGGGGCTGAACAGTGTCCGGGCGAAGGGGTGGATGGGCTACAACAGTCGACAGACTTGCCTTCGCTGATGGAACCGTGGGGCCATACGTGCAGAGCGAAGCGTTAACTCAGGCTAAACGACATAACCAAATGCTAAACCTGTTGAACCTGAATGAATGCGATAACAGATGATCTAGAGCTGCGGCGAAACATGAAAGGTCACAGCACTTAAGGGCGATGAAACGGCCGCGTGAACTTTAAGCACCGGGAGTCGAGCGCTGAGATTCGGAAGGCGAGCGTGCGCTTCGTGCATATGAGCTTCCAGCTTGGTGACACATAAGCAGGTCTGGGATGGAGACGGTGCACTTGATCTTGCTGCGGTGAAGATGCAAGCGTGCTGATCTCAGTGGGAGAAAAAAGGATCTTCAAAGGCTTTTCAGTTGTCATATGACACATGCACGGTAATTAATATAGCCTTTTTGATAAGCCGGCAAAAGACAGGAGCACATATGACATGATGTGGCACCGATGGCGGTCTGTGTTAGGTGTGATTGTAGTGTCAGTGACGGTTCCAGCAGTCGTTTCATAATCATATAGTAATACAGCTGTTTAGTCTTGGTATTGGTTCACAGCTGTGCCACAGTGAACGTGGTCAGATAATATGCAAATAGCTAACGTGTTGCTACTTCTATGCCACATGTGGTCCTATACGGATGTTAGAGAGCACCCTTCATTGACACGATGTCCAGTCAAAGTGTCCTTTGAGTACAGTACAAGTTGGCCTATAGTATCACATTTTTCAGTGTTGCTTTTATTTCAGCTTGCATTCTTTTCAGGAGACTTGCTTTCGGCTTCTCAAAGAATCTGCAGGCTCACCTCCAAAGTCCAGTCTTAGGAGTTGGTTTAGCATTTTTTGAAGTAATCAAAGCCTTCCAGGGTTTGACTTTACCTGGATCGTCCACTGTAGTCTCCTATAGATTATCTACAGATGTTCAAATTTGTCAACAAACTGTCTGGCTATCGAAACTCAGTTGATTCTACACTGTGGTGGGGTTAGGGCTAGGATTTGGACCAGGGTGAGGGTTGGGTGTAGGTTTATTAAACATATTTAATAGGAAATTACAAATAATCTTATAGTATCGCATTTTTCAGGATTGCCTGTATTACAGCTTCCATTTATTTATAAGGGACTTGCTTTCAGTTTCTCAAAGAATCTGCAGGCTCACCTCCAAAGGTCAGTCTTCGGAGTTGGTTTAGCATTTTCTGAAGTAATCAAACACATCTAGGGTCTGATTTTACGCGGACAGTCCACTATAGTCCCTTATAGATCACCTAAGGATGTTCAAATTGCTAGCAAACTATTGTTGAAACTCTAAACAGTGGTGGGATTAGGGTTAGGATTTGGACCAGGGTGAGGGTTGGGTTTAGGTTTGGGCTTGGGGTTAAGTAGACATTTAGTTGAGTGAAGCTTAAAAGTAAATGAAGTATCTACAAAACATCTAAAGTGGACTATCCACAATAAAGCGTGGGCACATTCAGTGACCTTTTCTCAGTGAGGTTCTTCTTGAAGAGCTACACATCCTTTCAGACCCATAGCGCTGAGTCGTCAGTGGAAGGATGGACCGAAACACGTGTATTTCACCTATTTTGCTTTGACTTTTGCCTTCCTTATGCGGGTTCTCGTGTATCTAATCTCCTCCGAAATATCTCTGGAATAATAAGTGTTACTGCAGTCTTGTTGAGTTTTCCAGTGGCTCCTCGCGTTATCTGTCTGCATTTTGCTTCACTTGTTTTGCTCAAGGTCTGGCCTACCTTCCATTGTGTGCCCATCTTTTTCATACTCCACAGTCAACAGACTGGCCAAGTGGTTGTTGGCTGTAAGTGCAACTACTGTACAAGGTAGAACATTAGCAACTTAACATCATTATGCAGATCTAACTTAACCCTTGTGTGGTGTTCAGGTCTGTGGACCCATTTTCAATGTTTACCAAAAGAAAAAATTATTCGATTTATTATGATTTCAACCTCAGATTCTTGGTCTTGGCTCATTTTGTGAAGAACATATAAAATAACCCATTTTTAGGGTCTTCACTCTGTTCACCCCCCACACATTTATATTACACATGTGGTGTCGGGCTGACCCCGCGGGGAGTAAACGTGTGGAGGTGCTGTGTCCCTTCGCCCAGTTCTCCTCCTACATGGCCTGTGTGTGTCTGCGTGTGTATGTGTTTGTATATGTGTGTGTGTGGGTGGACAACATGGGCAGGCTGCTGACTGGCTACAGCTGCTACAGGAGAACCCTACGCTGGCCACTTGTGACATTTTAAACATCTGGTACTTTTACATAAATTGTTGTGGCTGTATTGATGTAAAACAAAAACAAAAAAAACAGTAATGCGGTGGGTCCACCGGACCACCGAATAACAAACACATCAACACCACACAAGGGCTAAGCTTATCAACTCTGTTTTTTGGTTTCTACTTTAATACTTTGATCATAATCGGCCGATTCACATGAATTAAGTATGTATTACTCAGTCAAGTAACATTGTAGCACCAAACCACATGGCATAATATTTGAACTAATTCCAGTATTTTATATTTTTGAGTGAAGATGGTCACTACATTTAATTAAAAACTGTGCATTTTATTCAATATTTGGCACTAAATCCAGATAAATGGGACAGTTGTTTTCTCTCTTTTTAATTAAACACACGGTTGGTCAGAGATGCTGTAAGCACTGATAATATCCAAAAATATGGTCAGAAAACATATTGTTTTTTTTAGTATATTAAAGCAATAAATCACTAAAGGCAGTGCGTTACTCCGATTTTATCACGGGAAGGGTGATAAAATCTGTGCTAAAATCACAACCGCATACGGCCTTGTGGTTTATTGATTTTATACCAAAAATAACCAAAATAACATATAATAAAATCCACAATATTCAGAACATAATATATTATCAATAA
>NC_051228.1:4195554-4245554 GCF_015220715.1 Pygocentrus nattereri
GCTGGGCTTAACTGATGCTGTAAATAATGGCAACCGTGCTGAGCTATTGTCTTTGTGAGCCACACAGTCACCCATACCTCCTTAATAAAAAAGCCCATTAAGGACCGCCTTATTACTGGTGTTAAATCATTAATTTCCAAAAGCAGCTTAGCTTGGACAGGCAGTCAAAAGGGTGATAATTAGCAGTTTCCTGTGTGGCATTAACGAGGATGATTTAACTCTAAGTCTTAGGAGAAACACAGAATTTGTTGCCCGTGTTAAATTGAAGAACACTATGATATGCTCTGTCAAAGGAGGATAGAATTTTTTATGCAATTAAACTCCTTTATAAACATTTGTACAGTGTTCCTCTGCTTTTCCTTCTTTGTCTCACCAGTGATTTTTGTCCTCTAGTCAAAAAAATGAGTGTGATGAATAATGCAGGATAATGAGAATGGAGGCTTTTAGTGGTACCAGGGGAAGAGGCGTTTTTTTTTTTTTTTTCCAAGAGCTTTTAGTACTTTTAGCCCTGGATTTAGTGTTCGCAGTGTATTTAAAACACAGAGTTCTCAGGGTGTGCGAGTTCTGTTTTATCCTCACATAGCCCTCTGCTGCAAAATAAATCTAGAACGTTAGGATTTTGAAGTGTTTGTAAAACTGTTTGACAAACTTGCTTCACCGCGCTCCTGTTTGTCGGTTTAACTTGTTTTTTTCTCACTCTCTTGTTTTCCAGACTGAGGTGTTACCTCCCCAGGGCATCATGGCTTTCTCTGTGGGATTGTTTCTGCTCTGGGCCCTGCTGGTGGACTCAATCAACGGGGCTCTGGGTGGCATCCTTTACCGCATGCGAGAGGAGCAGCCGCCAAGCACGCTGATAGGCAGCCTGGCAGCTGACCAGGGCTTACCAGACACTGGACACCTGTACAAGCTGGAGGTGGGCGCCCCTTACCTGCGGGTGGATGGAAAAACAGGGGAGATTTTCACCACGGAGATCCCCATAGACAGAGAGACGCTGAAGGATTGCCGGATCAAGGGGAAGCCATGCTTTCTGGAGTTTGAAGTGTCTGTCACAGACCTCATCCAGAATCAGAGCCCCCGGCTGATTGAGGGACGGATCGAAGTGCTGGACATCAATGATAACACCCCACAGTTTCCCTCACCTGTCCTTACTCTCTCGGTGCAGGAGAATGCTCACATGGGGGCCACCTTCTCCATCCCCCAGGCCACCGACAAAGACACAGAACGCAATGGAGTAGTTAAGTATGACCTGAACGCTGGACCTGAGGCCAGTGCACTCTTTGGCCTGCAAATGGCAAACGACAGGGGTGAGAAATTGCCTCAGCTCATTGTGCTGGGAAACTTGGACAGGGAACTGAAAGACTCTTACGACCTAACCATCAAAGCTGTGGATGGGGGAACCCCGCCTCGTTATAGCAGTGCCTTGCTGAGAGTCGTCATCACGGATGCCAATGACAATGCCCCCCAGTTCGAGAAATCCTCCTACGAAGCAGAAGTTTCGGAAAACAGTCCTGTTGGACACTCAGTATTGCAGGTACAAAAAGAAAGATATACAGTGCTGTTAACCTTTAGATCTCAGCAAGAAAATAAAGGAAGCGAATTGCATCATCAAGGAGTGTGAAGTTTTTAATGAGACCTGCTGTCTTAACCCCCCAACTACTTTCTCTTTGCTTTGATGCTTTATATCAGCAGAGCAATGCCTGATTTGCTGAAGTCCACCTAGCTTAATTGCTTGAAAAATGTAGGGTGACTTAATACACAGTTGTTTTTTTACTTATATTACTGAGTAACTTTGTCCTGGACGAACCTTTTTTTTTCTCATGATTTTAATAGCCCTTGCAATATTCTCTAGTGGTCAGTCTTTCAGAGACTTAAATAATTTAACAAAACTGTGAAACAGCTTTTAAATTATTTTATATATGGGACCGTGGTGCCTCAGATCATGTTTTTAGGAATGCAGTTATCTTTAGAAGTGCCCCAGGATTGGAACATTTTTGTATTTATGTTCTAAATATCTGTGTTGGTGGTTTAAATAAATTAATGTCTTTGAACCTACCACATCCTCTTTGTGTGACCCTTTAGGCTGTTAATACTTAAAGCTTTACAGATATTTCTTTCAGTTCTCATCTCTTTTAATCTTTTTGCTTGTAGGTCAAGGCCAACGACTCTGATCTTGGTGCAAATGGTGAGATAGAATACACTATACATCAGGCCAGTGACCCAGTGCCAAAGCTGCTACAGATTGACCATTCAACTGGCATCATATCTGTCAGAGGTCCATTGGATCGTGAGGAGATCAGCAGCCTGAAATTTCATGTCATTGCCCGGGACAAAGGTCCGTCTCCCAAAAGCTCCACAGCATATGTTTCCATTGAGGTGACTGACCAGAATGACAATGCACCAGCTGTGGAGATCCGTGGTATTGGTCTTAGGACCCATAGTGATGGGGTAGCAAATATATCAGAGGACATGCCAGTGGGCACAGCGGTGGCACTCGTGCAAGTTTCAGATAAGGATGAGGGAGAGAATGCCATGGTGACTTGTGTGGTGGCAGGTGATGTTCCCTTTCAGCTCCGGCCAGCTGGCGATTCATCTATCGATAACAAGAAGAAGTACTTCCTGCAGACTACCACGCCTCTGGACTACGAGCGGGTCAGGGACTACCGGGTGGAGATTGTGGCTGTCGACTCAGGCAACCCAGCTCTGTCCAGCACCAATTCCCTGAAAGTACAGGTGACTGACACTAATGACAATTCTCCCATATTCTCACCACCCTTGTTCGAAGTAGAGTTTGCTGAAGAGAACCAACCAGGAGAGAAGGTTCTTGATGTTGTTGCACAGGATGCAGACAGCGGCACCAATGCAGAGCTTGTCTACAGCATCATTGCAGACTCCTCAACAAGGGGCCTCTTTGAGATTGACCCCAACTCAGGGGAAGTACGAGCAAGGAGCCCACTTGACCGTGAGCACAAGGAACGCTATGAGTTCCGTGTTACTGCGGCCGACAAGGGTGTTCCCAGCCACAGAGGAACGGCCACAGTTGTGATTAAAGTTCTGGATAGGAATGACAATGATCCCAAGTTTATGCTGAGTAGTTACAGCTTCTCTGTCCAGGAGAATATGCCACCACTTAGCCCGGTTGGCATGGTGACTGTTTTAGATATGGATAAGGGTGAAAATGCCCAAGTACAGCTCTCCGTGGAACCTGATGTTGGAAAATTTGTAGTCCAGAATGGCACAGGGACCATCCTTTCCAGCATCTCTTTTGACCGTGAGAAAGAAAGCAGCTACACCTTTCGACTCAAAGCAGTGGATGGAGGGGAACCTCCCAGGTCATCTTATGTTGGTGTGACCATCAATGTTCTTGATGAGAATGACAACGCTCCTGTAGTAACCAAACCTTCAAATTCATCTTTCAGACGTTTGTCTCCTTTGGCTGCACCTGACAGTGTTGTTGAAGTAGTGGAGGCAGAAGACATAGACTCTGGCTCCAATGCTGAACTAGTCTATAGCATTACTGGTGGAAATCCCCATGACCTCTTCGACATCTCTGCCTCTGATGGGGAGATCAAACTATCCAAGGAACTGACTCGGAAACATGGAGGCCTGCATCGCTTGGTGGTGAAAGTGAGCGATAGGGGTAAGCCTTCACGCCACGCCATTGCCCTGGTTCACATTTATGTCAATGAGACCATTGCAAATGTCAGCCTCGTGGAGGCTCTAGTGGGACATAGTTTATACACACCCCTGGATACGGACATTGCAGGAGACCCAGACTATGGTTTAGCTGCCCAGAGAAGCAACATTGTGTATGGCAGTTTGGCCGGTGTGGCAGGAGTTGTCACTGTAATCATAGTGGTAGTCTTCATCAGGCATCGTCTCCAGCGAGAGACCAAGAGTGGCTACCAAGCTGGCAAGAAGGAGACCAAGGACCTATATGCCCCCAAGCAAGGGCCAAAGAGCATCAAGGGCAAAAAAGGGAGAAAGGGCAAGCCTCCAAAGTCACCCAAACCTCTTGGAGAAGAAGAGGAAGTTAGCCTCCAGAAGAGTTTGAAATTTAACATTGATGGGGTCAATGACAGCCCTAGGATCCACCTACCCTTGACCTACCCGCCTGGCAGCCCCGACTTGGGCAGACATTACCGTTCCAATTCACCCCTGCCCTCCATTCAGCTCCAGGCCCAGTCTCCATCTGCCTCCCAGAAGCACCAGGCTGTCCAGGAGCTCCCTGCTACCAACACCTTTGTGGGAACAGGAGGAGACGACAACTCTACCGGCTCGGACCAGTACTCGGATTACAGTTACAAGACCAATCAGCCGAAATACAGCACAAAATCGGTAAGAGTTTGTAAACATATGATTAATTGCAGATAAAAAAAATCGCTTGCTGGAAATAACCCTAAATCTAAATTCATCTTGCTAGATTAGATGGCTGCTCTATTTAACAGCTAAAATAATGAGCATGGTGTTTATTTCCTTTCCTTTTATACGTCTCTGGCACACAGTAAAAGCTATAGCGTGGAAGAGTAATACCTTTAACAGTCAGGTTTTGGCACAGAAGGGAGAAAAAAAGAGGAGTAATAGCTCTTGCATAGTGACATGTTGTCTATAGCCTATTTCCGTTGTGTCTTGGAGGCTCAGTCTCTAAAAAATTGCTTTAATCACTGCTCAGTCAATTACAATGGTTTACTGAAGACAGTTTGCTTTCAACAGTTCACTGGAAATATCAAACAAACTTGAAAATAAATGCGCCGCTGTTTGTTGTTTGCTAACCTTGATGGGGTTAGTTCAATCTGACGGAGAGATATGGCCCCAGACAAGCAGTACAAAGATAAAATGAAGTCGTTCTGCATGCACCGCACCTTTTTTGTGTCATTTGGACCCTTTAGGAATCTAAATTTAGCCCAGATTGTGTTTGCTTCTCTTTGCATAATTGGCTTAGAATTCCTATCTGGTGGAGGTTAAGTAGGGTGTAAAATGTGCATATCTGTCACTGTCCCTGTAGAGCATCCTGACTGGTACACAGAGGGGGATGCTCATATCTGACCTCCTGCCACCAAGCAGATCCGTGGCCATTTTCTCCACACTGTTTCGGCCGAATGCATTTAGATGCTAATCCGGCGCATTAATTCCGAGTAAGGTGAGGGAATAACGTTTAAGTAAGCAGCAAGCAGAATGATCTGTGCGTACCTCTGTGAGTGGGAGCCCAGGGGATGTGGAGCAGTATCAGGTAGAGCCTATTCTCCTGAGTGAGTATGTTAGTGATGGTTAGTAGGCAGCAGATATGCGTGAGACAGAGTTTGAGGATGCGTGGGCTCCGGCTCCGTCAGTACCAGCACTCTGTTTGGTAATGCCAGCAGATGCTAGCTGACAGTTGGGGTGAGCGCAGGCCCTGTGGACTGACTGGAGAGAACAGTCACCCAAAGCAGCGCCGGCTCTGTGATGGACAGCATATGGCATGGAAGTGACAACAGACTCCAGCTATGGATATCGTGTGCGTGTGCATGTCTGTCATTGTGCTAGTTTCATGTGTCTGAAATCGCATGCATGCAGATGTGGATGTGGCGTGTATGCTAAGGCTGCACGGTATGGACAGAATACCATATTGCCATTACACCGCTATGGATTGTGATTGCGACATGCCTTGCTATATGCTGAAAATGCACTGGAGAGGCCTTAAAGATTGACCTGCGTTTGTTTCACTGAAATGATTTATTTGTTGAGCACGTAGTCAGTGATTGGTCAGTATGTTTGCAGCCATGGGTGCCTACTTGGGTTTGATATGGAGTTGCACAGAAGGAAAAAAAGGATTTTTCAACTGATGCTCTAATCTATTGCAAGCTGTTTCCTTAGTGGGACGTGTGTGGACCTATCATATGTCAATGGCAAGGGATCCGCCCACCTAACCTGACAAGTGTCTGTTCAAGTTCAACAAATGGGACTAGAATTGATGGCTTTCAAGATGACCACAGGTCATGTGACATAATTATTATTAATAATTTATAGGTCCCCCATCTATACAAAAATAACCGTTAGTGAGACTCAAAGTCTTTCTGTGTCTTTCTGGGTGTACATTTGTGTCAGTATCTCTATGAAGGGCTATGATTGCAATGTGGTGCCAGTGCGATTGCCCTTTGGCCACCCCAGCGTCCACCCCCAAGTACTGGACTGGGCAACAAGCAAAAACAGGGTAAAGTATTGTTGGACAAAATACTTTGTTAAAGTAGTGATGGATAAATACTGAATACCCTGTTCTAAATGTATCCAGTAGTATATTCCATTACAGCACATAAAAAGTAACATATTCTGAAGGTATTTAAAATACGTTTGACTATACCTGACCGCAGCTTAAAAAGGCATGGTCTCTTTCCCACATCTTAGTAAGTTGTGGCCACAACTTAATATCTTGTTCCCACTTACTAAGTGAAGGCCATGCACTAGAACCTCCTTCTGATGCTTTAATACAGTGTAGCCAATTTTAATTATATGTGATGTCACCAGCAGGGGTCCGTAAAATCCTACAAATTTGAATATAAAGTAGCTATGTCATTTCCAGTTAACGACATCACTCGTGAGCATCTCCACCGTGGAGGAGACTGTCTACGTCGCATTTGCACATGCTGGCCGCTATTCTGTAGCTCTGTGTTAGGACTGGTGTGGCCATTGACCTCCTAACTAGCTCACCAGTTTACCCACTGCCTTACCACAGCTGTCACCGATGCATGTGAACCTTAAAAAATCTGACACAGAAATCTGTGCAGCTTCAGTCAAATTAATGTTAATTGAAATATTCATGAGACTTGGTTTGGACAGTCCACTTTAGATGCTTTGTAGATGCTACATATATTTTCACGTTACATTCTAATAAATATCTACTAAATCAACCATAATTTTCTTCATTAAACCTGGATCTAATCCTAACCTTAACCTTAACCTAAAACCTAAACCCAACGCTCACCTTGGTCCTAGCCCTAGCACTGGACCAAATCTAACACTAACCCCACCACAGCTGTAGAATCGAGTTTCTACAGATAGTTTGTTAACAATTTGAACATCTGTAGATAATCTATAGTGGAGTACATTATAAACATATTATTTGAGAAAAAAAAAAAGTAAAATGTGCCCTGTGCGAAAGTGTTGGCACATGCCAAATCTTACATTTTATTATTATTTTTCCAATATGTTAAACTCAAAAAGCAAATAGATTGAAATTGTGCACAAAAATGAGCAGAAGTTGCATATTGTTTTGCTATGCGGTGTCGACCAGAGGAGGATGGGTTCCCCTTGTGAGCCTTGGTCTGGTGGAGCTCTCAAATTTTCTTCCTCTTGGTCTTAGGGAGTTCTTCCTTGCCACTGTCACCACTGGCGACGCTCATGGGGGCTCGGACCTGAACTTTTCTGTAAGGCTGCTTTCTGACAACGCCTGCTGTGAAAAGCGCAATATAAATAAACTTCGACTTGACTTGATTGAAGTTCGTAGAGCATGTGTTAACTTCTTTGCAACCAGAAAATCAGCAAAAGCTATTATTTCACCAGAGTGCCCAACCTTTTGCATAAGACTGTATGTGTTGACTGATTGGCCTGTATCCTATATTTGTTCAGACATCCGATCATTACCCCGCAGCCTGTCTGAGCGCTGGAGCCCGTGGCCGAGTTGACTGACAGGCGTACAAAAACAGGGACAGATGTTAACTCATGTGACATCTCTCGGCAGATGTGAACTCATGTGAGGGATCCCTTCTCACATCAGGCAGAACAGATTGACCAAAATAAATTATAAAAGCTCGAGCCAAGCCGAGTGACAGATGTGGAGAGCAGGGCCTGGCGGAACCGACGGTAATACACTCGACAGTGAGTCATTGTGGAGTGCCAGGATGCGCTCAGGTGGGTGTGTGTGTGTGTGTGTGTGTGTGTGTGTGTGTGTGTGTATGCGTGTGACTGAGGCACGACAGGCTCCCTCCGCCTCGCCTCTAACCGCTGTAAACACAGCAGCCTTGTTTGCTGTTTAGCGCCAGTGGAGGCCGGGTTTGGCGGCCGGCTTCGTCACTCTCCGTCCCGCTCCTTAAAAAGTCATTAAAGGGAGTTTGTTTGTCGGGGAAGATGGATCCAAAGGTGAGGAAAAAAAAAAAACTGAATGCTCAATTCACACAAACATGGCCTGACTTTGTGAAGAGGGATTTGTGTGTGGGGGGGGCTGTGTGTGGCCTTGTAATTAGGCTTTTGTGGGGACTGGATGATGGAATGCATGGAGGTTTTGACATTGTGGGGACAGATGGCAGCTTCATCAAATTACACTTCTTTTAAGAAAAGCTGATGGTTTGGTTGCTGAGTTGGTTTAGGTGGAGCACAACAACGTTTACACCCACTTTCATAGAAGACCATCGAAACATCACACAGGCAAAAATGGATGGGAATGTGTGCTTTCAAGTCTTTGTGGGGGCACAAATGTCCCAAGGACTTGGAGATGTTTGGAAGGTTTTCACATTATGGAGGCATTTGGCTGCTCCTGGTGAGAAAAAAAAGTTTTTTTTCACCAAAAATGGCAGATTTTATAAAAAAAAGTGGCTAGTGCTGCACAATATATTACCTGTACCTGTACGACAATACTGACATATCATGATGCTGTTTGTAATGCTGGGGAGCGATGTTGAGGTGGATGCATGTGCGGAGACAAGCGAGATTTATTATGGGCAAATCCAAAATAAGGGTCAAGACAGTCCAGGTTCAGGTAGCCAATACGAAGAGCAGGAGGGACAGACATGACAAAGAACACAGAAATCCAAATAATCAAAGAAAGACCAGCAAGAAACTCAGGAAAACACAGGGCTTAAATACAAACAGGGATAACGAGGGATGAAAAGAAAACAGGTGGAAAACAGGTGGGAACAATCAGGGGCAGAGTCACAAAACAAGGGGGCCGGACTGGGAAGAAATCAAAACAAAAGCATGTGACAGGACTAAAAGGTAAACAAAAGCACATGAGGAGACTGGGAGGGGCCAACCGTGACACTGGTTTTAATTTTATATCCATGAAATGTTTCATTCCATAAAACAATAGCGTCCTTTTGTTTTTAGGTTCTTTACATGTTAGTGTTAGTATTTTAAAGATATTAGAGCACCAATTAAGACGTTAGAACGTTCTTTGTTTATATGTCAGTAAACATGTTTTCTGCTTTCCTTTATTTAGTGTAGTTGTGCTACAACTGAGGTTTGGGGGCAGGAACATGCTTGAAACCCCTCCTTCTTCCAATCTAGCCGCCTATAAATTCACATCCTCACCTTCCAGTCCTGTGATGAAGTGTTCGCAATCCCCACCGCCATCCCATCTCCTCCCTGTTCCTCTGTATTACATCAGTCCTACTACAGCTATGAGGGTCTAGCCTTCTAGCTACATGCCTGCCTAGAACTCCAGTCCAAGTTCTCAAAGTTCTTCCCCCTCCTTCAATCAGTCTTCCCTCATACTACCACCACCATGTTGAAGCCATGGTCTGAACTCACAAACATACATTTGCCTCTCTCCAACTGATGAAAATGCCCCAGTTCACTTTCTGTTTGTGGCACATAAACAACAACTGTGAAAAAATATTAGGTCAACTTTAATAACTGATGTTAGTTGGGCAGTTATGGGGCCTAATTAGTTGGGCCTAGTTCCGACGTATCCAACTTCCAAAAAAACAGAATATCTCGATTCATGTTGTGTATCAAAAAATTGGACTGAAATTTTGTGATGTTATACATTTGCCGTATCGCCCAGCCCTACTTACTTTTTAAAGAAAATAGATCTGTACTGACTTCTATTGATACTGGAAAAGCTTCTATTGATACTGGAAAAGCTTCTGTTGATACTGGAAAAGAAAAAGTGGTATTGTGACTTCTCGACTTGTGGCATAGAGGCACTTATGGTTAACTGCAGTGTATGTCATTTGTTGGGTGCTTCAGGTTATCAAAAATACATTCAATTTAATGAGTGATTAATGTATATTAATGTGCTATTAATCTGTTAATCCTGTGTGAGGTTACGTTTGACAAGTTTGGAATTCATTCTCATTCATTTGGCTCAGATGCACTGGAAGCAACCGAGTTCGGAGGCAACCTCATTAGCAAACCTACTGTGATCCGTGTGGAAAATATGATATTAAAATTTATCTATGCCTTTTAGCACTAAAAAAGGCAAAAGCTGATCTTTTAGGGCCCATTTAAACCTGGTCATTCCAGGCTTCAGGATTATATCAGGATTATATCTGGATTTGAGTTTCTCAGTTAGTTGTTGCAAGTGGTTAGTTACTTGTTGTGTTTCTGGGGGGAAAAAAAATGACCACATTTCTATCTGACTAACCAAACATGCATTTGACTAATAAGTGTAAATGCATGGGGTTGAAGTCTTAACCAGGCTACAATCCAGATATGAACATTTGAACATTTACGGCATTTGGCTGACGCTCTTATCCAGAGCGACTTACCATTTGATCATTTTACACAGGCAGGCCAAGGCGGTGTTAGGAGTCTTGCCCAAGGACTCTTATTGGTGTAGTGTAGGGTGCTTGATTGAACCCCAGTCTACAGTGTAGAAGGCAGAGGTGTTAACCACTAAACTATCCCAACCACAGATACATGTCACACAACCAGGCACAACCAGACACAACCAGGACCAAACAAAGTCTTAGTTGCTGAGGTTAATGTTGGGATTGGGTTAGCTTGTGCACTTGGAAATAACACCTCAAGCATTGGAAACACCCCACAAGGACTGGAATACATATGTGGGAGTGTATTGTGTGACATATCAAAGGCTTTCCCAGTGCACTTTCCTTCTACCCTCCAAATGTGTTTGATTGTGTGAGGGATGCTGAAGGGACCGCTTGTTCAGCTGTCAGAACAGGGCTGATAATTAGGTTGGTCACAGTACGGACGTGACACACTTTTCACACTGCATTTAAATAGGTATGTAGCAATACATTCAGCTACATGGTGCAAGGATCATGATACACTTGTCCCATGATACATTTTCCCTCATGAATAAGTGTTTAATGAAAAGGAGATAGTGCCTACTTTCCTGCTTGAGCTACCCTCTGAATATAAAAGAGTGTTGAGCGCGAATAAAATAAAAAAAATAATAGGCCCATAAAATGTAAGCAACCTAAGGAAAGATGTGAAAGTGTTGCTTTTGTCAGACAGATGTAGTCCCAGTCTTGCGGTAATTAAACCCCATGTTTCGTGATATTAAACCACAGCGATGGATTATACCAACCGATCATTTCGTACGGGGCTCATATTTTAACGATGTGTCCTTCCTCCTTCAGGATAGAGTGGAAGACACTGGCACCTCAAGCTAGATCAAGGGAGCGACTTTCCCAGTTATTTTTACGTGGGCGTGATGAGAGCTTGTGAAGCTGTAAATCTGCTCTTAAATTAAATCCACACAATTAAAATCCCTTATTAGACAGAGATAGCGCAGTGTTGTCCCCCCCTCCTCCGGCTTCCCCTTCAGCTCTCCACAGCTTCAGACTCGACTGGTGCTGCAGGATTGGGAAGCAGGGATGCGAGGGGGGATTTTAGGGCTGGCTTTAATTAACGGAACACTTCGCTTAACCTTCTTCACCCAGCGTGAACTCCAGGAGCCAGTGTGTCGAGAGATTATTCCCCAAACCCCTCAAAGCAAAAGCAAGCGGAAGCAAGACGGAAATTCTTCTTTTTAGAATCGCCACAGCTGAAAAATAGCACAAAGCCAGGCCATGCCATCCATAGCTTCCAGCATATCACCCCTTTCCATCTCTCTATCTCGATATCTACCACTCGCGCCTCATATTCCCTCTCTGTGGCAAGCAAGGCTATGAGATAAGAAAATCGTCCGTCAAGAGGCTATGCATTTCTGCGAAGAATTCTTCTTCTTCTTCTTCTTCTTCTTCCCCTCCTCTCTGTCTTTCTCTTGACCCGCTCTCGCTCATTCTTTCTCTTGAGTAAATTATGCCCCCTGTATTGTGAAGTGAGTCTGGCAATGAATCAACCCCGACAGGGTTGGAAAAAGAAGCTAAAGGCATAAAATATACTGTGCTTTTAGTGGCCCTTCTTGCTCTTTTGAGCGGCGCCTCTTTCACTCTCTTCACCTCCTTGCAGGCAAGCCTTCAGCTTTTTCAAGCATCTGCTCTTGCCGGCTGGGGCAGGCTGATATCCGTGACAGAATGTAGTTGTAAACCCCTTCATACCAACCCACCTCCCAACCCCGTCTCACTCAGATTGTTGCACCCACGGTGGATCCACCCCATATTACCTTCAGACTGTTCCTCATTAGAGCACAATACCTGCAGCTCTCTCGGCGGATCGATCCACCATCAGGTGCAGGGACCTCCCACAACTGCGGCAATCACAGGAATTTGAGAGATCAAGACCCTCTTTCCCACCCGCCCCTTCCCTATTCCGGCTTGCTTGCCTGCAAGGCAAAAATGAGTAAAGCAATTATAAACAAATACCTTTGGACTAAACGAGGCCTACAACTGAGAGAGTTCATACTCTGAGGGACATTACATTGCTAATGAGGAATTCCAGAGCACCTACCGCTACATACGTACAGCACCCTGCCGGTGTGATCTTGTCAACACAGTGAGGACTAAATAGGTGACAGAAAGTGGAGGGAACAGCTTTATTATGCATCGTTGTTTATATAGGGCTTCAGTGCACAGTCTCCTTGGGAGCCCCTGCTCTCTGCAGGTACTTACCGATTGACTGGCTTTGGCTGACACTTTGGAATCGATTGGCCTGGACAAGTGCTCAGGGGTTTAGCGCACTCAACAGACATATTCCAAATGAGTGATCTTGTCCAGAGCATTAGTGGAGATAAGGCCTCATAACCATTCCAGGCAGAACCTGACAATTTCTTTTACAGCCATTTTGTGTGAGTCAACCCAGTTTTTGGCCCGCAACCAGCTCGGTACATTCCGAACCAGTTGTCTTGCCAGAATGTTTCATAAGATCTCAGCGCGGCGTTGGATCTCCACTTGCAGCAAATGAGGGTCAGAAGGCCCTTTTCAGTCTAGGCTAATCGATTCTCATGATCCTGACAAGCAAGCTGGGATTGCCTGGGCAGAAGTACATGCGATAGAATTGGATCGTCTTCTTCTCTTTCTTCTCCATTTAGCTCCGAAGCGAAACCCTTTCTGAAAGTCTAGGTCGGAGCGGTGGAAGCGGTCTGCTCGAAACCCCTCAACTCCTGCATTGGTCCCCCCGCGAGCAAGGTGGAGATTTTGATCTAACATCTCAATGATTACCTGTTAAGAGGGATTACAGCCTGAGCCCAGGAGATGCTTTAAGGGCAGAAGTGGTTTGCTCTGTAGATCGTGGAGAAGATGTCTGATGTTGTCATAGTAATGGATGGAGCAGTACACAGCGGTAGCATGCAGATGGGAGACTAATGATGATGTGGGCGCAGATGAGGATGACAATAATGATAGTGATTATGGTAATATCCAGGGGCTCACAGTCAGATTCATTTCCTGCTAAATATATTTCTGCACACAACCCAAAGAGTTTGATTTATGTGAACTTAGATTCAAAAACATTTTTTTTTTTTTTTTGGTCTGTCGCGAGCTATCAGGGTTCTGTTTCTCTCTCTAAATCCCTGCTCCATGCCAGAGGTGTCAAATCTCTTACTGCATCAAATTACCATCTTGCTTGTGGATGTAGCAGAGGAAATAATCGGAGATAAGTGAAAACGTAGACAGTGACATTCTCCCTCATTCTATCTGCACTGATGAAAGCCAGGGCCATTCACCGCCTCGTTTTTTCTTTCCTCCGGCGGGAACTCGTTCTAGCGAGCAACCCGTGGTCAGGTTCACACTTTTATGTAAAAATAAAAATGAGAAGCTCCTTTAGGTAAAGCCGTGTGGAGGCTCAGCTCCCTGATGGCATTGCCTTTAGCTCAGATATTTTATCGCCAGCCTCCTTACCTTCTGCCAGCCAGATTAGTGCTTTTATCAATAAGCAGCTTAGCGCCAAAGCGTCCTTCAATAATGTGCCACGGTATTTTCTCTCCTGCCGCCTCAACTCCTAGACACGTCTTTCCCTGTCTTTCTCTGGTCTCTCTCTGTTCTTTCCGGACCTTCTCCTTGCTTCCGTCTGGTCATTTCCTTTGTTTTTTCTTCCCTCTCTCTTTCACGCTGCCAGTTTTGACTGATAAGAATGATATTTATTCATTCATTCGTTTATTTTGAGGTGCGATAAGACCAATAGGATTTTTTAGGTCGCCCTAATGAAGTGGCCCATTGTCTCCGTCTGAAGGAAAATCAACTTTGCATGATGTAATTGCCCTGTCATGGCTCTTGCATGTTAACTGGAAAGTGCATTTATTCATTCGGTGTGTTGCCATGGTGAGCAGGAACAGTAGTGCTCTGATAGCCGTTCCTGCATCTCGTCTGCAAATACTAACACTGTTAAAAAATGAAAGTCGCCATAAATAAAGCAAGCAAACAATCTATTCCTGCCAGACTAATGCCTTTAGCTCGATTTGTTTTCATTTCTTCCAAATGACTTTCGAGAGCTAATAGGCGGCAGGCCTCTTGATCTTTACGGTATCCCATTACAGATGGTTTGTTGTTGTTTCCTGAGGGAAATCCGCATGGAGACGAGGTCTTTCGCAATGCTGTCAATCGAGGCGGATGGAAGTCCTGCGAGTCCCCTGGGGTGATTTTGCCAAAGCTAACCCCCGGTCTCGTCTGAGTGTCAGTGGGGAGGTTTTAAACTGCAGGTCAGGCGGAGAGTGGAGCGCCGAGCCAGGGAACAAAGACCTCTCAGACATCTCACCCCATTACAGCAGCAGAGAGCAGCACACAATCCATTAAGCTCCATTAGGGAAGTATACAATCACACGGACACCTTCAAGTCCGTGCACCCTGAGCGGTGTGCCATTACATGTACAATCAAGCTTCATTATTCAAATGCTCCAGTCATAAATAATGCAGATTACAAACTACTAAAAGAAAATACTCTGTGTTGTGCATTCGATATGTGTCATAGTAGCAACAAGCCTAGATTAGCCTTAGGGCAGAATCCGTGCACTAAAGGCATTATGTGAAGTGCGTACTTCATTAGCTAATACATTGTAGGTCAAAACGTAACAGATTTTAAAGCCTGGTGCTACATTTGTAAATGTCACTGACAATTTGAAAGTACATGGCGTCCCATTATGAGTGAGTTGCCCCGAAAAATGCAACATATTCTCTGACATTCTGCTTGTATTTCAGTCACATTTCACACCGCTGGAACAAATAAACAAGAAACCAAAGAGAAATCGATCTTTCTAAAGTCTTCTACAGAGGCCTGTCAATCAACCGCTTGGCAGCTCGGAGTCTGTCTGGCCATGATTGAGATGTCAACGGATGGTCTCCGCACTTGACGTTCGCCAAAAGACCAGTCCAAACGAAATGCAAACTAGCTCCATCTCAGGGGGAGCCGGCATGCTGCATCCGTAATTTACCAGCGAAATGCTAATTGCTCCCCAGGTTTGAATAGTTTGACCCTCAACTCGGAACACGGCCATGCTTATAGGCAGAGATGTTAAATATCGAAAAAAGCGTCAAAAAAAATGAAAATTCAAGGCTCTGACATGGGTGAGAACATTAATTTCCTCGTGTACCGCTTGGGATAATAATCCACTTACCCGAAACCCTAAAAAAGAAAACACAGAGAAGTGCTTGTGAAGTGCGCTGTTGCATAATTCTCTCTCCCTGGCCGCCGTGCTGGCTGACATGAGGAATGATCATTATTTCTCCCTCTCTCTCCCTCTCCCTCTCTCTCTCTCTGTTCGCCCCACTGGGGACGCGGGATATTGGAATATTTCATGAATATTGAACCCTTTCTTGCTCTTGGGCTGCTGCAGGAAGATGTTCTGTGCTGTTTCATGTTGGCACTATAAAAGAACATGGCTTAATTGCGTAAGTCTTTAAAAAATGAGCTGAAAGAGGGAGAGGCCTCTGACAATGTGCATTGTTCTGATGTGTCGGCTTGCATTAGAGTCAAAGGCGGGAGCGTCGAGTCGAACGCATTCGAGGGCCAGAGATGAAATGGAGCCTTTGAATGCGTTTAGACAAAAAAAGCAGGGGGAAAATATAACAGGCCCTCAGATCCCCCCATCCAGTTGTTCCAGTTGTGGTTTCCTCCTAGACAAACTTTTAAAGTTGGAACCGAGGAGTAGAACATGGTCTGTTTTAGGGGTGGGCGATATGGCGAAAATATCATATCACGATTTTATCACGATTATTTTTCACGTAAGTTTTTAATCCCATTTTGCAAGTTACTAAGCAGTACAACAAAACTAATCTCCCCATTTAAAAATCTAGAAAAATAATACAATCTAAAAAATAATAGAACCACTTTGGCCAAAGTACCTTTTTAAAACACATTTTAATGCAATTTTTCAAAAAATTAACATTGGTTTTAAAAGGTAAACAACACTATCAATCAGGTAAAGTGCTCTCTGCATAAGAGCCAGTATCACTTGTTATTGCAAGCAAAAGTTTTTTTCCATCTTGGCACGACATCCAGTGCACATCTGTGGAACGGCGGTGTTGGAGGAGTATTTGCGGTTGGGTAACTCATTTAGAGGATCAACTATTTTGAGGAGTCTTTGGAACCCCTTGTTTTCCACTGCTTTGATGGGAACCCTATCCTTTGGCAGATGAAATGTTTCCATCGTTTACTTGTCGTCTCATATGAGCTCCTCTATCAAGTGTTTGTGTCAGCATTGTTAGTTTTGGTCTTCCTGCGTCAGTAACGTTGCCTCTGCTGGCTGCAGGGTAGCGGACCTCCTCAGTGAACTGTTTGGGATGTTGTAGCTTTAAATGGTTGAAAAGGTTTGTCGTGCTGCTGCCTGACGCGAGAACCTCCTCTGTGCCAACTTTGCGAATCACTGTAGTCACGTCAGTTTGAGAAAGTCCAAACCAGTTCCATATCACTGGTGTTGACAGTCTTTGGGGGACGAAGTCTTCGCCGGTGTTCTCATTCATGGCTTCCCGCTTGTGAAAAAGGGGAGGGAAAAACGAGGCGTGATGGAACTCTATGATTGGTTTGTCTGCGTGTCGCTAGGGTGGGCATGAAAGGGACTAGTAAATAATGTGTTTTGACTGAGGGAAAACAAAAACCCACATCACAGCAGAGATATCGTCGTAACACGATCCAGCGATCTCCCTGTGACGGCGTATCGTGGACACATTATAATCCTTCACAGTCGGATATCGTCATGTTACACACCCCTGGTCTACTGGCTGTATAGGGTGGTGTATATGTGACTTCATATTGGTCTGTGTGCGCGAGATGTGTTTCTATTTGTATGGATAGTCTTTCTTCCAACATCGATTCCGGAAGCTTTTCCCCCATGTAAAAATGATCTCGGGTGTCGCATGATACGGCTGAACTTGATCCGGAGTCAATATTTTCCGCCATGTTGGAATCCCTGGTCTGACAGACTACAGAGAAATGTAGGGAACGTAAGGAGGAAAGGGAAAGAAAGCAAGGAAGAGACTGGAATCTGAGCCTTTTCTGTCCCCCTGTTTGGGATTCTACAGGCGACTAGTTGGAGGCACATTTAGAGCTGAGTATTTCTGCCTATTATCGCTGTATTTAAGGCATGTTCCAACACAAAGGCCGTTCAGGAGAGGAAGGGAGAGCAGTGGACAAAGGTCTGGTGATAATTATCTGTCTAAAAGCACTTGTCTGGATGATGAAACCCAATTAAAGTGCTTTAAAACAAGCGAGAAAATTGGATAAATACTAGGAGAGGCGATGAGGAGATAGTCAGGGAAAAGGACAAGCGAAGGGAGGAAGATGTAGTAATTTGCTCTTTCGTCTTTGGGTTGGTCCTCGATAGTTTTCGAGCATTTTATTGGAGTTTTCCTCGCTGTTTCACACAGTGGAGGAGTCTAGAGTCCAGGCTTTATGTCTTAGTAGGGCAGCTATATTCCTAGACATAAAAGCATTGGTGAAGCAGTGATGCGACTGGGCACGTGCCTTCTGACTAAATTTGATATTCATACTCATAAGAGGTAATGAAGGGATATCCAGTTAACCTTGTTGAAGGAAAGAACTAAGTGCTGATGGCTGTAGGTTTACTTCATAAAGTGGTAGTGCTGGCATTACACGGCAAAACCATTCAGTAGAACTAAACTAGCAGCTCACAGAGGGAATAACACAATCGACTTTATCATTTAAAATAGCCCAGAGAAATCGGTAGAGCTTTAGGTGGAGGAGGCTGCCTCTCCAGGATAGTATAGGATAGTAAATATAGTAAAGAAATCACAAACTTGCTAAAAAGCGGTCATCGGGCAGAAGGCAAGATACACCCTGGACAGGTCGCCAGTCCATCGCAGGGCAGACAGACACTCACACACAGGGGCAATTTAGCATGTCCAGTTGGCCTCACTGCCTGTCTTTGGCATGTGGGAGGAAACCGGAGAACCCGGAGAACCCCACACAGACACAGGGAGAACATGCAAACTCCACACAGAGAGGATCCTGGTCACCCGGCCGGTGAATCGAACCCAGGCCGTCCTTGCTGTGAGGCGACAGCGCTACCCACCTCATATTGGCATCTGGAATGGCTAATTAAAGCAATAAGCCATGAAAGGCTGTGCGTTACTGTGAGTGATTTTACCACGAGGAAGGGTGTTATTAGGCATGACACAAAGTGCAGTAAAACCCCCTTTTCTGTGATAAAATCACTGTAATGCACAGCCTGAGTAACTCATTGCCTTTATAAAATGGCAGGCAACATAAACTATGATAGGATATAAAATATACTCAAGTATCAATCAAGTATTACGCCCAAAAACTGCAGCTCCTTTAGAGCAACCGTGGCAGCAACCATGGACTGCTAAAGAACAAGAACGTTCAGTTGCCCATTCTTGCAAACTGCAGTACATTTTATGAACTTTGTAAACTTTTCGTTGTATAAAGTTGGGCATATGATAACACAGCAGTGTGTAATGCAATGACCTTCACTTTATAAGTACTTTTTGGTCACCAAATTACTATATTTAGCACCAATCCAGTGGCGCCTGTTACCACACTGGGGCTGAATCTCAAACGGCTCCCCGCTCCCTACGTAGTCCACTATGTAGGAGTTTACCTACTGGCTTCTGCACCATAACAGTGCAAAACATAGCTAAAAACTGGTCATTTGTGATTCTGCCACATCCACACCTACTTCTGACTGAAACATGGATATTTGATGCACGTGAGCTATTTAAGCAACGTTATTTAGACTTTTGCATTGCTGTTTTAAATAATATATTGCATTTTAATTCAAGTCTGTGATGTTAACTTTGAAGTTTTTTGCCATGTTTGCTATGTTTTTGCCTGTTAGCTAATCGACCAGGCTAGTTCAAGTTAAGAAAATAAGTCGTCAGCCCCTCAAATTTATATCAAAATCCACAGAAACTCATCCAGGGATGTGATTCACTTTTTTTTTTGCGCCATCAGTATTACAAAGGTGAATATTGCGTTTATATATTGAGTTTACACAAACATCCAGTCATCTCATTTTATGATTACATAAATATATATTACATAAATTACATTAATATGGGACGAATAAATCATTCATGATGATAGCACATCATTACCAACGTCATGTGTAGGAGCGCAGTTGTGAGGCGGAGCAGATGCCCTTTTCAGGATCCACCAGCATGGCTTGCAGTTTACTCATTATCCATTACGCGCTTGGGTACACAGAAGAATTCAGGTTAATTATCTCGCCAAAGCAAACAGAATGCTGTCCTGGGCTGCAGGGGGGGTTGGACCTGCGACCTACAGGTCATCTGCCGCCTTTCTTCAAGGCCTCTATGAAGAATTAGAGCGACAGGGTGAGACAGAGATCGCGTGAGTCAGAGATAGATTGAGAGATTATAGGGAGATGCAGGAATGCAGAAGCATATTCGAGATAATAATGCTGGATACTTGAAAACACAAGGTAATTATAGACACCAGGGAGAGACGAGTAACTCCAGTGGTGTAAACACATGACCATTTTTAATATGAGAGGGATGTGGGGACGACCTGTGTCGCAAAAGCATATGATACTTGAAAATATTGATAAGTATCATGACATTTAGCTGAAGCTGGTTGGAATGGACAGATTGTGCACACAAGGCAATAATGGCATATTTAGGAAAGGCTATGAAAAACTATGAGTACGTTGAGTTTAGAGCTGCAGCAGACGACTAATTTGGTAGTCGAATAATCTCGATTATTTTAACGAATAATCGATTATTCGGATTATGAATCACTAAATTACCAAATATCATGTAGCTATCAGCTTTTAGATGTATCTTCATTTTGCTTGCATCAACGTTTGTATGCATCTGTGAAGACAATAAAGATGAGCACCTCGTTCATAAGTTCACTGTTTTGATGACGTTTTTCCAGGTGAAAAGTTGGTATTTGTACCTTTTCATAACCGAATGATTTAAAACAGAGCAGTAGAATGAAAGCCTGGAGGCGAGGCGGGGTGTGTGGAGTCAGTGCAGCTCAGAACATCATTTCAGTGAATTATGGTTCAGTTATGTTCCCTGACTAAAGGCACTGAGAAGAACCTTTGAGGGTCCCACCCCAGTGACAGTTTAGTACCTTTATTTTTGAGAGGGTATAACTACTAACCATACCAAACACCTGGGATATGACATCATTTCTTAAGATTGTCTGTTTATATGAAAAGCAGAATGTCTTAGCTTTCATATTGTGAGCAGTCCCATTTGTCCCCAAGTGGATCGTCTTATAGCTGATCTTCTCAGAAGTATCTCCTGAAAAGCGAATACCTTGTAATGGAAATAAATACAGGAGTCAATAAGAGGTAGTCTCTGCCTTTTGTACTGTATGTCTATTGTACTGACTGTCTGTTGAATGATTAATAGATCAATGTGCGCTCATTTGAATGCCTTGTCTACACTGTATCTTAATATAGCCATGCCAATAAGGCCTCTAGTTGAGTACAGTTGGGTTGGCTTGATAGACTGAGAGAGACAGAGACTAAAGGATATAAACAGAGAGTGTCAGAATGAGAGAGAGTCATAGGATTAGAGAGAGAGAGAGAGAGGGCGGGAGACTGAGAGCGAAAGAGATTGAGAGAGAGAGAGAGAGAGAGAGGGAGCGAGAGAGATTGAGAGAGAGCGTTTACTGCAGCAGCTATGCTCTGCCATTCATTACACGCCGCTGCTCAGGGTGGACACAAGGCCAATAAATGAGTTTGTCCAATTCTGCCTGCGATGCATTCAGGAGTGCTACATCAGCGTCCACTCGCACATCCACATCCTGCCTGCTGGCCTGACGGAGCGAGAGAGCGAGAGAGAGAGAGAGATAGAGAGAGAGAGAGAGAGAGAGAGAGAGAGAGAGAGTCCTGTCTTCCCTGTCTCACTTCACTTTCCCGTCTCACCAGCATCACCCAAGAAAAGTTCCAGTTGCAGGCGCTAAACTGTGTATCAATACAAACAAAACACCTTTAATCGTATCAAATTTAGCCTGAAAGCAGTGAATAAACATCACATCTGCGCCGCTATCATGCTTTCCGAGCAAATCTGGCCAGCTGTCCAAATGCCGACATGTTTTTATGCGTTTATCTGCCGATGCCGATATGATTCTGCCATGATACGATCGCGCATCCACACCGGTTTCCACATTTTAGGATAAAAATTAAGACATTGAAATATTCCATGTGGAACTATTCCAGGCCTTTTACAAAATGTGGCTATTTAGGTCCACGCAACACAGGTGTTTGGCTGAAATGAGGACAGACACTCATTTTTAATAAGAAGCGCAGTAATTATGTTTGAGGCTCCAGCTGAATGAAAACTGCTTGTTTCTTACAACATTGTGTTGGACATTCATTCATTCCTAGGCATCACTTTCAATATTTTTAACTGTCTTAGAAACAACTTCGAAACAAGCATTGAGAAAGAACAGTGTTAGACTCGTAGCTCCTGTTCTAAACTAAAGAAGCGGAATTGGGACTCCAAACTTGTCTCGGCTGATCAGCGCCGTCTGGGATCTGCGCCAAACCGTGTAATTCCTAGGCCTCGATTTCAATATTTATAACTGTCATCAAAACAACTTTGAATCAAACAGTGCTAAATAACACTGGAGCTCAATAGTCACCCAAGTAGCCCAAACCTTTTTTTATTTTTATTTTTAAATACATCAAACTGGATCCAGGTCCGTATTCAGGTTCATAAAGACTTGTGGTTCAGGATACAATATGATTATAATCTACACTATATTGCCAAAAGTGTTCGCTCGTCTGCCTTCACACGCATTTGAAATTGAGTGAGATCCCATTCTTAATCCATAGGGTTTAATATGATGTCGGCCCACCCTTTGCAGCTATAACAGCTTCTGGGAAGGCTTTCCACAAGGGTTAGGAGTGTGTTTATGGAAATTTTTGACCGTTCTTCCAGAAGTGTATTTGGCAACCACCAAACTCAGACTTGTCCATTGGATTTCCAGACGGAGAAGCGTGATTGGTCACTCCAGAGAACACGTCTCCACTGCTCTAGAGTCCAGTTTACACCACTGCATTCCACGCTTTGCATTGCGCTTAGTGATGTATGACTTGGATGCAGCTGCTCGGCCATGGAAACTCATTCCATGAAGCTCTCTACGCTGTTCTTGAGCTGATCTGAAGGCCACATAAAGTTTGGAGGTCTGTAGTGATTGACTCTGTAGAAAGTTGGTGACCTCTGCGCACTATGCCCCTCAGCATCCGCTGACCCTGCTCTGTCATTTTACATGGCCGACCACTTCGTGGCTGAGCTGCTGTCGTTCCCAATCGCTTCCACTTTGTTATAATCCCACTGACAGTCGACTGTGTAATATTTAGTAGTGAGGAAATTTCACGACTGGACTTGCTGCACAGGTGGTGTCCGATCACGGTACCACGCTGGAATTCACTGAGCTCCTGAGAGCGACCCATTCTTTCACTAATGTCTGTAGAAGCAGTCTGCAGGCCTAGGGGCTCGGCTTTATACACCTGTGGCCATGGACGTGACTGGAACACCTGAATTCAATGATTTGGATGGGTGAGTGAGGACTTTTGGAAATATAGTGAATATTTCTAAGGTTGTTTTGTTGATGTATTTTTACTTGAGCTATTTGGGTGACTATTGAGATCTAGTGTTTGTTAGCAGTGCTAGCCTTGTAGCTCCAGTTCTAAACTAAAGAAGCATCATTTGGACTCCAAACATGTCTCGGCTGACTGGCTCAGTTTGGGATCAGCGCCAAAATCGTGTATAGTCGATTCTGTTAATCAAACTTTTTCTTTAAGATAAATCACGCCTTGAATTGCTTTCTGAGCAGATCTAACCATCTGTCAGCCAAATGCTGATTTTCTTTGTGTTTATCAACGATACTGATATGATTCTGAGTAGAATCAAGCATCCTTACTGGTTTCCAAGTTGTAGAATAATAACGAAGGTATGAAAATTATGAAATATTCCATATGGAGCTATTCCATTTAGAAATGCTGGCATTTTACCAAATAGGGCTATTTAGCCCCCCCCCTCCCCCGACACACCACCGTTCATTAGCTGAAATGAGGATAAACAGCCTCTTTTTTAATAAGAAACACAGTCATTATGACAATATAATGATTGAGGTTCCATCTGAATTAAAACGGCTTGTTTCTTACGACATTATACTGGACCTTAATTCATTCTTAGGCATCAATTTCAATATTTATAACTGTCTTAGAAACAAATTTGAAGCAAACATTGCTAAAGAACACTAGAACTCAATAGTCACCCAAATAGCCCAAACCATTTTTTGAAAAAAATACATCACTCAAACCACATCTGGGATTTTATTCAGGTTGTTAAAGACTTTAGTATACAAAATGATTATAATATATATTTATAAGGTTATACAGGTTTTGGGTACATATTTTTACAGGAGTGATTTGGGTGACTATTGAGTTTTAGTGTTAGTTAGCAGCCTTAGCCTTGGAGCACCAGCTCTAAGCTAAAGGAGCTGGACGCAACACAGTTGATTGTCTGAAATGAAGACAAATAGCCCAGTTTTTAATGAGAAGCCCAGTAAGGATGGCGATATAATGATTGACGTTCCATCTACATGAAAACCGCTAGTTTGTTAAGACATTGTTTTTGGACTTAAATTCATTAATAGGCATCCATTTCAATATTGATAACCGTTTTCTGTATCTTACTATGTTTTCCGTGTCATAGAAACAACTTTTAAATGACCATTGCTAAAGAACCCTAGACCTCAATAGTCACCCAAATAGCCGAAACAGTTCTATGAAAAAAAAAGATATTGCTCAAACCACATCCAGGTCTTTATTCAAGTTCATAAAGATGTGTGGTTTAGGATTTAATATGATTATAATATATATTCATATGTTTGTACAGGTTTCGGGGACGTATTTTGACTTGGGCTATTTGGGTGACTATTGAGTTCTAGTGTTTGTTAGCAGTGCTAGCCTTGTAGCTCCAGTTCTAAACTAAAGAAGGAAAGTTTGGACTCCAAACATGTCTCGGCTGATCAGCTCCGTCTGGGATCAGCGGCAGATCGCGGTCGCTTGATTCTGTTAATCGAATTGTTCCTTTAAGATTAATCACTCAGCAGTAAGCCTTGAACTGAGTGGCTCAGTATCGAGAAGTAGAAGTAACTGGTTGTACCCAAACTTTAGACTGCCGGAATATGGACCTCTCCTCCACAGGGGGATTGTGGGCCAGGCTCTGGTCCTCCTAGTTATGAGTGAGAAGCAAGCCAGTGTGACAGTGACAAATGAACTGCTCCCTCTTTCCTCCAACCGCCACCCTCATCCACCCCCCAACACCCCCCCATCCGTCTCATTGCCCACACTCATATTTCTCATGTCCACTTCTTTTGCATTTCTCTCGGCTCAGTGTGTCTGCGGAAAGAAAGGGCCGCAGGCGAGGTCCTGATCTCTGCGTGGCGTCCCTGCCAGGCACTTCATTCGAAAAAATTAAAGTCTACACTGTTTTTTTCCCCCTCACAGCATCACAGTTACAAACCCGAAACGGCGTGTCTATCTGCGGCGTGGTTGCCGAGGGCAGCATCAGAACCACTATTATTTTTCAATATACCGGTCACAGTCCGCTGACGGAGGCGGGGAAACGACTGATTCTTTCTCTCTTTTTGAGGGTTTAGGACGTGGAGGGGGGGGGAGGGGGGATGGGTGGGGTTTTTTTCTTCTTCTTTTTTTTTTTTATCTGTGATTACTGGTGGGGTTTAATGATCATCCTGTTCCTGTAATAGACTTTCTTTGCTTGAGTGTTGAAATGAGATGCCAGGCAGGGAAGACAATTAATTGCTTGGCTACCTCTGCTCTTCTCTCACTCTCTCTCTCTCACTCTGTCTCTCTCTCTCTCACTCTCTCTCTCTCTTTCTCTCTCTCTCTCTCTCTTTCTCTCTTTCTCTCTTTCTCTCTCTCACTCTCTCTCTTTCACTCTCTCTCTCTCTTTCTCTCTCTCTCTCACTCTCTCTCTCTCTTTCTCTCTCTCTCTCACTCTCTCTCTCTCTCTGTCTCTCTCTTTCTCTCTCTCTCTCTCTGTCTCTCTCTCTCTCTCTGTCTCTCTCTCTCTCTCTGTCTCTCTCTCTTTCTTTCTCTACTTCTTTCTCTACCCTCTTTCACCTGTCTGTAAATCTCCTGCTCTTCGCTCACTCTCTCTCTCTCTCACTCTCTGTCTCTCTTTCTCTCTCTCTCTCTCTGTCTCTCTCTCTCTTTCTTTCTCTGCTTCTTTCTCTACCCTTTCACCTCTGTCTGTAAATCTCCTGCTCCTCGCTCTTTCTCTGTGTATGCCTCTCTCTCTCTCTCTCTCTCTCTCTCTCTCTCTCTCTCTGTCTCTCTTTCTCTCTCTCTGTCTCTCTCTCTCTCTCTCTCTCTCTCTCTCTCTCTCTCTCTCTCTCTCTCTCTCTCTCTTTCTCTCTCTCTCTCTTTCTTTCTCTGCTTCTTTCTCTACCCTTTCACCTCTGTCTGTAAATCTCCTGCTCTTCACTCTTTCTCTGTGTATGCCTCTTTCTCTTTCTCTCTCTCTCTCTCTCTCTCTCTCTCTCTCTCTCTCTCTCTCTCTCTCTCTGTGCGTTTTGAAGGCTGATAAGGGGCAGGTGAGCGGTTGAGCTGTCCTGGTGCTCACTGAGCCTGTCTATCTCCCTCTCTCCACTCGCAGCGGCGCTATGCTAATGCGCTAGCCCACTCTGTCAAATCCTCTCCACCATCTCACACCCCAAGACACACACAGCGCCGCTCACCCCCCCCCCCACCACACACCCCCCCCCCCACTGGCCACCGCAACACCATTACCACTTAACGACCTGATGCCCAAAATCTCCTCCGTGCAATAGAACAGCACACCTGAAAGAATAATTAATGTTGAATTGCTCTTTACATCAGAGGGAATTGAGAACAGTATCGACTGTTTTCCTCGGGGAGGACGGATAAGAATCAGTAATAGCTTAATGCAATGCAGGGTGTAATCAGAGAACCCTCAGACGTGCAGCGCTCAGACTGTCTGAGAGGGGTTCCAGTGTGGCGTATATGTATTAATATCCACTCAAACATTGTCCTTAAAACATTCATAAGGTCATTAACCCCTTAAACTGCAGGCGCAGTTCTCAGACATGAATTTTTAAGTTATTAAGACTTTATTATTCAGTAACTACGCTGAATTATTCAATAAAAACTATGAAACTAATGTGTAAGTTCTGTGCTTATGAGCGTGATGAAGTGTGGGCTCATATACAGACTGTTAGAAGAGTTATTACTCTTGTTCTATTGTATAATTTAAACATGACTATGTTATTACATATTTAATAATATCTAGTTACATGGTAATTACATTTGCAGCTGATGTACAGTAGAGCTGGCATGATTTTTTTCTGTTCTGGTAAAATTTCATCATTTTTTTTTCTTTTTCGGCACAATATGACTGTACACATACTTAAATATCTCCTCCTGCTGTTCTTCAGGGGTTCTTTAGCGAAGAAAATGGTTCTATATAGAACCGTGAACACTCAAAAGACCCCTTTGCATGATTAAATGGTTCTTTGCATCATGAAAGGGTTCTTCAGACTGATGGAAAATGTGCTGTAGATGGTTATGTATAGAACCTTTTTGAAAAGGGTTCTATGTAGCACCCAGAAGGGTTCTTGTATTGTAACAAGCTTGACATGGTAACAATAGCAGAACCTGTTTAGGTGCTATATAGAGCCATTTTCAAAAAGATTCTGTACAGAACCATCTATAGCACATTCTCCATCAGTCCGAAGAACCCTTTTAAGAAAGAAATTAAAGGGTTCTTTGCACTATGAAAGGGTTCTTCAGACTGATGGACAATGTGCTGTAGATGGTTCTATACAGAACCATTTTGATTTTGGACATTGCAACAATCGCACAAACCTTTTGGGTTCTCTTTAGAACCATTTTCAAAAAGAGTCTGTATAGAACCATCTACAGCACATTATCAGTCTTTAAAGGGTTTTTCAGACTGATGGAGGATGTGCTGTAGATGGTTCTATATAGAATCTTTTTAAACAGGGTTTGGTTCTGTACAGAACTGTTTTGAAAAGTGTTCTATATAGCACCAAAAACGGTTCATCTGTTATTACAACGTCCACATCGTAACAGTAGTAGAACCCTTTGGGTGCTATACAGAACCATTTCCAAAAAGATTCTCCGTCAGTCTGAAGAGCACTTTTATGATGCGAAGAACCCTTTAACTTCTCTATAGAATCATTTGCTTTACTAAAAAACCCTCGGAAGAACCAACTTTTTAAGAGTGTATCTATAAACACAAATGTGCTGTGAAAGTGGACGATAAGCATACAAGCCGAGTCGGCGCTCGAACTCTCTCTCCAGACCAGAATCAACCAGCACAGACTCAGCCAGACTGCACTGTTAGAAATGAAGGTTCTGTTCAGGTACATTTTTCATTCATCAAGGTACAAATAATGTAAATGTTCCCTCAAAGGTTCTACAGTGGTTTTAAGGTCCAGTTCTGAACCTTTAAGAAGTTTCTCCAGGTGAAAAGTTGGTATTTGTACCTTTTCATAACCGAAAGTTTTAAAACAGCAGTAGAATAAAGTTCTGGAGGCGAGGCGGGGTGTGTGGAGTCAGTGCAGTCCAGAACATATTATTTCAGCGGATTATGGTTCAGTTATGTTCCCTGACTAAAGGCACTGAGATGGACCCACCCCAGTGACAGGAGGGGCCTGAGCCAGGGGCAGTTCAGGAGCTTTATTTCTGAGAGTGTGAGAATCAGGCCGAAAATTGGGTCGTGTGGTGTAACCCTGGTGTTATAAAATCAACCAAACGTGTGTTTGAGGGTGTTCGGACTTCTGCACACTACTGTACATGGTCCTGCTTCCGACCAGCAGGTGAAGCAGTCTTCCATAACATTCTCACTGAGGTCTGTACACAGACGTAATGAGGTAGCAGTGGGTGTTTCGCGTCTTGACACTGTAGGAAACCTGCGAACAGCGAGAATTTTACCACAAAGTGCAGCCCTAGAACCACGAGCGGTGAAACAGTCCGTAATTGTTAGGTGGGAGACACAATGTCGCACTCCGTTTCCGATTCCTGGCGGAAGATATCCGACCGGAGAGAGCAGGCGTGAATTTCCACAGCACCGAAATAGAAAGCGCTGTACTTCCATTTGCATTGTTGGCTATCCCTGTTCTCAATCACGGCCACTTTTATCATTGCATGTAGTTCCGTGTGCGGTGAAGACCTGTTTTCTCTCCCCTCTTTTCCCATGTCAGTGTAAACAAAGCCCGAGTTCTGAACTGCAGGATTGTTTTTTTTTCTTTCTTTCTTTCCCAGCGTTCACAACAAAAGAAAAGATTTGCAGAAACTGCAGGATTTTGCCCAGGGATGGATTGTCTCTGATTAGCAGCCATATGAAATGTCAACTGGGATTTGACAAGCATTATACGAAGCAGGCAATCCCCATCGGAGATTTCGCCTGAGCCGAAACATATTGTCTGCCATTGTTCGCGGGAGAGAGATGTGCCCTGCTGGGCGGCCCATGTCATTGTCTGATAAAGCTCATTATTAGCTACGGCGCTGATGATGGAGCTTTGGCCACGTTGGTCTGGCATGCTGCATGCTCTGGTCTGCTGGCTTGTGTTAGATTGTGACAGCGACAGTCCAGTTTTTCTGTATTCTCTGTGCGCTTGAGTGCCGTTGACCCTCTGTACCCTTGACTTATTTTTCAGCTATTAATCTTAAGGCTTCATTTTCAGCAACTATTAGGAATTAACTGTTAGGAAACTACTAGGAAAGTGAGGCCCCACATAGAGGTCTTTGGGGTTTAAGGGATTAAACCAGCCTTATTATTCTGTTATTAATCTTACAATATATTATACGGTACTATTACTCAGTAATTACCGTGAAACTAATATATATTTCTAAGTTATATGAGTGAGCCCACACTTGGGTTAACTTAGGCTTATTAATCTTAAGCCTTATTATTCAGTCGATAGTTACATGGTAGACAACGCTGCCGGGGGGTTGAACACATCTGCATGGCCCCTCGGCCTCATTCCCGCCAGCACAGCTGGAGTTCCACAGGGGCCTGTGCTGGGTCCATCCTGCTTTTCCGGCATCGCCATGGCAGCCCAGCTGGGCTCCGACGAAGCGCTCTCGTCCCACATCCCGCTACTGCCATAGCAGCACAGCTGGGGATCAGATCAGCACGATCCGGCCTTTGCTCTGCGTTCGACGTTGCCATGGCAGCACAGCTGCCGCACGTGAGGGATCACAGCGCCCCGCATAGGCTGCCTGAGAGCCTCACACGCCCTTTTTTTTTTTTTTCCGAAGTCTTAAGGCACTCAGGCAAAAATCAGCTGTGACTCAGAGCCTTGAACACAAAACGCAGCGTACGAAATTAATTCAAACTTCCCATCATAATCTCACCCTCACTTCAAAGCACTGCTCTTGGGAAGGGGAGGGGGGGGTAAATATATAAGGATAAAAATAAATAAACTGCTCTTGCATTGCTGCCCTGCACAACAAAGTAGAGGAGTGTTTGTCCAGGCTGTTGATGTGTTTTGATAGCAACTGATTTGAATTATGATTATATGGGTCTTACTATAATAGATGCACAGGCACTTTATTGCACACATTGTCCTGTATATTAATACTGTATATCACGTTCCATAAATCTGCTGAATAAGAACTTTTTCCACTGTATTGTAGTCGGCACACCTATGCGCTTTAACTATTGCAGTAGACATATTTTATCTAAACACATTTAGCTGTATGTACTGTATACATGTACTTGACTGTGATTATGTATAACTCGCATTGAACACCCTTGGTATTTACACTGATCAGGCAGAACATTCTGACCACCTCCTTGTTTCTATGCTCAGCTCCACTTACTGTATAGCTGCACTCTGTAGTCCATCTGTTTCTCTGATACTCTGTTACCCTGTTCATCAGTGGTCAGGACCCCCATGGACCCTCACAGAGCAGGTACTATTTGGGTGGTGGATCATTCTCAGCACTGATGGTGTGTTAGTGTGTGTTGTGCTGGTCTGAGTGGATCAGACATCAGACACAGCAGTGCTGCTGGAGTTTTTAAACACCTATATTATAACATATGTATATACAGGCAAGCTGGTCCAGGAGAACTTCTGTCGTGTTAAACCTTTTGCCTCTTGGACCTCAGTACATTCTTAGTAGGCAATTCGTTGATGAAGCAAGAATCATTCCAAAGTGGACCAGGATGGGGCCTTTGTTTTCAATTTTATGACGTTTTCCCTTTGATATCAACTCTCTTTATATGAAATAAACAAAGTTTGTCAATTTGATGAACATCTGTGGCTTTAAAGCTGCGCAGGCCATAATATCCCATTTACATGTCATCACATCTTTCTTTTTCTCATCTGGACTCCAAGCCAGTGTCTTTACTCCTGCCACTCTATACATCGGAGGGAACTCGAGCTTTTGATCTGGCTTCAGCAGACACTTTTCAAAGCCAGCATACTTAATCATAGATCTGTGTAGATCTCTAATAAGGACCTGCATCGTTAGTCACGGCTGCGATAACGCCCGTGCATGGAGGCCGAAGCTGGCCGCTGGTTAATAAAGACTATATATTTTTATCTGGGTTTGTGGCGCTCGATACGCCGCTTAACTCTGGGTGCGTGCTGGGAGTGATGAAGCCTGTGCGAAATTTGATTATGGCTCTTTGTGCATTTGTCCATTATAACCCAGTGTGCGCTCGCATCGCTTGGCTTTAGGCTTTGTTTAGAGCTCTGTTTCGGAGTGCAGCCGGACCCCTCGCCATGGCCTCGCAGTCGGCCACGGTCACTGACTCAGAAACAATTACCTATGGGGGACCTTGATGATTTGAAAATAATTCAATTAATTCTCCTTGATTTCACTGGTAATAATGCGCGCCTCTCAGTGGTGCTTTATGCTTTGCTTGGGAAATGAGTAAAAGAATAGGTCGAGTGGCACAGTGGTAAAAAATGTACTTTGGAAAACTGCAGGGTGGGAAGGGGGCTGCAGAGGAAAAGACGGAAGCTGTGAAGGCTATGAAGGCCCTTTAATGTGATGGATATCACACCACGAGTGGTTGGTGAGTGTTGCTTAAAACACAATCGCTTGAGTTATTTATTCTATGCTTTGGATAAGCGTAGTTACAGCTAAACATGAAAAACAGAATCTACTGCTGATTATTCATATTTTACAGTCATTTAATGGTCAGAAATCTAAGATATCAGTTTTGGGATTGGTCGATATGGATATGTCAACGGAAACTGTCAGGATATACTTTCGGAAATGTTCATGTTCAACAGGCTTACAAGCCTAAAGTGCCCAAATCGACCCGCACCCGAGGCACATTTTCAAAATCTATTTATCTGTGTAGTTTGGGTTTATTTGCTGAGAAAAGTGTTAATATTTGAATAAACAAAATTTATAGAATATTAATTAATAATGATTATATATATATATATAATAAACTAGTGATTTTCTGGATGTTAGTGTGTTTGTTTACCCATCTCCAAGCCGCTCCTCGAGGAAGCCCAGTATTATATGTAGTTATAAAGCAGCTCCTGGTTTGACCAATCAGTGCTCAGTAAATTGAGCTCATGATGTAATTGATGATATTAACGAGTCTCTGTGGCGGCTGTGAAGGTGTCGAGGAAAAATATGGACCCGAGAAATTCTTGTTACTTTCTATTGTTTTTCTGTTTATCTGAATTATGAATACGACTTTATTCTAATGTATATTGTGATAAACTCCCTGCTGAGGTCAAAAGTTTAAACATTTGCTTAGACGCCTAAAATTTTCGCACAGTGCTGTATGTACATTTTCCAGTGAAACATGAATGAAATTCATGTAAACCCACTCATTGTTTCCAATCTGTCAGTACTTAGTAGTTCCTGTACATCTACATTTAGGCTATATTTTAAACTGGTTAACTCAGTCTGTGCTGTTATTCATATTTATCCTGAAATGCTAAAGACACATTGCCTTGGGTGTTTGCATGTACACAGAACAGACCAGCTACTACTAACAGAAGGAACAATTGTCACTAAATGTGGACTTTTATTTTAGAAGCATGGTGCAGAATCATTAAACGTACAGTAAATGTACGGTATGTCTGTATTTAAGGGGTTCAAATTTAAAGAATTTGGCTTGCAACTTTTAGCACTCATGTTTTTTGTAGGTACTTCTTATCAAGTAATATGTGACCTTGTTAAGCTATTTAAACTGATATAGTTTGTTCTTCAGATGATATTTGACAAGGGTGGCTTTCATATTTATGCTTAAATGAAAGAAATCCAAAACATATTAGTGTAACAGTTGTCAGAAAACATGCCTGTAGTCTGTATTTCAAGCTATAACTCAGTCGAATTTGAGCTTTTTTCCCCATATGTTTGCTTAAATGTAGGAAACGTGGAATATCAGCTTTGGGAATGATATTCAATCTATAATCAATCTCAGTTAGAACTTGAGCAGTTGTTGATATTTGATATTTGAACTATATGTAAATCATTTATTTCATTCTGATCTTTTCATATTCATGCGTGTCTATTGTAGAAATTTGGTTTCATTGATACTGATATGAAAATGACAACTGCCACAATGTCTGGAATTTTCACGTATCAAATCATTCCCAATTGGGATCAAGGTGTAGGGATGCAGAAAACCTGTCTGTATTCGATATTTTAATCTATAGATCAGCAGAATTTGAGCTTTTGTTCCCATATTTTTGCTTAAACGTAAGAAACATGGAATATCGGTTTTGGTAATTTGGTTATTCAATCAATCAATCGATCAATCGATCAATCAATCAATCAATAAATCAGAGTTAGAATTTGAGTAAAATGCAGGAAAGTTGTTTATATTTGAGCTTTACTTAAACATTTTTTACTTCACTCTATTGTTTTCATATGTATGCCTACATGACAGAAATCTATTGGCTTTGGTTTGATTGATACAGACATGGAAATGATAACTGCTGAGCTGTACCTGGAATTTTCAGTTGGGAATAGCAACACAAAATCATTCCCAGTTAGGCTCTACCTCTAAAAGGATGCAGAAAACCTGTCTGTATTCTACATTTTCTATCTATGCATCTACAATTGAGGAGAATTTGAGTTTGCCTTCCCATATTTACGATATAAAACGTAAGACATCCCAAGTATCAGCTGTGCTAATGATTAACACGGACATGGAATCGGCCATAGTCTCTGTGCACCCAGATTTTTCCGAGGAGAATCATTCCCTGTTAGGATCTGAGAGCGGAGCAGCCAGTGGGAGAAGTGATTCGCAGTAAACTTGTCTGTATTCGAGCCAAAGGACAGAGAAAGAGATGGAGTTAGTCGTGAGAGAGATGCCGAGCGCGGGCTGGGGGGTCAGCTGCGGGGGGGAGGGGGTTAAAATAAAAGGGGATAAAGTCACAGCGAGTGAAGATGCAGGGGTGCCTCCTGGGCCACGGAGACAGCCGAGGTTGCTAGGAGACAGGGGGATGAGAGGAGATGGGCTCGGAGCACGCAGAGACACAGAGTGTGTGTGTGTGTGCGCTCCAATTTGAAGACATCCAGCTCGGCTGCCAGCGCCCGCAGACTGCAGCCATTGTGGAAGTATCTGACTAAACGAGCAGAAGATGCGCTAAAGTAAAAGATCACGCCGCGACAGGGCGGCCACCGCCGATCTACTGCGGGCTCCCCCTCCGATTCAGACTCGGCAGCGCGGCGGTGAAAGGAGACAGCGGTTGCGCGCACTAGCCCGGCCCCACACATGCATAATTTAGCAGGGAGACGTATGGGTAATTGGCAGGGTTTAAACACCACGGGCCGAGGTAATTGAACAGTCTCCCCACTAATGGAAGCGTGTCGGACACGAGCTTCCACCCAGCAGACGCTGAGTGACAGGCGGGAGAGAGAGAGAGACGGAGAGACATAGAGAACACATGCCGCCACCTGAGGGACGCTGAGGAACAAATACCACACTGTTAGTCCAAAGATGCTCAGCAGGAGTTTAAATATATCTTCTTTTTATTACTGTCGTTGCCGTTACTGTTCATTCGGCCGAACGCGCTTCAGCAGAGCCTCTTCGGCATTATTCTTCAGTCATGCTGATAAAACTATTGGCATTGAAACTGATCAACAGAGAGCTGTAATTAACAGAGAATTGCAGGGAAGCATCTACCACTAAGGAGGAGACTTGGGCCCAGTCCCATTTCACCCCTCACCCCTGCCACTTAGCACTTAGACGAGATCACGTCTAGGCGTGGGCTGTCCCGAGTTTTGTTGAGATAGAGGGGTAGGGCCAAGTGTTCGGGCTACGTGGCCGTCTAAACGGAGGTTGTTCAGAGGCTCCAAATCAGAGGAGAAGAAAAAAAAGAAAAGCTGGCATCCCTAAAATCCCTAATAGTATGGTAGAGTCTCATTAGCTAGCTGGCTAAATGACCCTTTCCACCTTAAATAGCGTAGCAGTACCGACGCCTGAAGCGCCAGGATGCCGTCGCTGCTCCATTTAAGGTGGAACTGGACAATTCGAACGGAAACTGGTGAATAGCTGACTTCAGCTTCATAAGTAGGGGTAAAAAGAGGAAATGGAATCAGGCCTTGATTTTATTTCCACTCCTTCCACACCTCCAAAGCTCAGTCTTAGAAGCTGGTCGATGATTTCCTGAAGTAATCCAAACCCATTCAGTGGTGGTGAGATCTGGACTCTGGGGCGGTCAATCCATCGTTCAGCTTCTTTGTATGATGTGTCTCCTTTTCTCAGTGAGGATCTTCTCGCTCAGCTTCACGTCCTTTCAGACCCACAGCGCTGAGTGGTCTTCTCACATTGGAAGGCTGGACAGAAACACCTGTGGATGATTTCAGATCTGAAGCAGCTTGATTTTCTTCTCTGTCTGTTTGGGCAGTTTTGGCAGTTTGCCAGGTGTTGCGGGTGGTTGTTAGGAGGCCGGTTTTCTGTCTTTTATTTTTTTTTATTTATTTATTTTTTTGAGCTCCAGTTTTGGAAAACTTGCATTTTTTTCCCTTCCTTATGCAAGTGTCTTATTAAAAATATCAAATATTATATGTAAAATCAAGACCTATATCTGTATAGTTAATCTATAGAGTTAAATACGTAGAGTGTGTAGAGGGTTGTAGAGTTAAATATAAATCAGAAATCTGTTTATAATCTGTACTGCGCTGCTGTCGGAAGAAAACCTCGTATCTCCAAAATAGTAACTTTACAGGAAAAGGAAAAAACATACTTTACTTTCAGTGTAAGTCAATGGAACCAGAATTTTTCCCATGTCATTTGGGGTCATTTCTTTTAGGCCATCCATCATAAAATTTACAAACATATAATGTGTATATATATATATATATATATATATATATATATATATATACAGCACTGTGTGAAAGTTTTAGGCATTTAAGCAAAGTTTTAAACAGTTTAGCTCAGCAGTGAGTTTATCACAATATACATTAGAATAAAGTCATAAATATTCAGAATTCAAATAAACATAAAAGCAATAATAAGTAACAAGTTTCTTGGGTCCATATTTTTCCCTGACACCTTCACAGCCGCCACAGAGACTCGTTAATATCAACAATTACATCATGAGCTCAATTTACTGAGCTCTGATTGGTCAAACCAGGAGCTGCTTTTTAACTATTTTAAATATATGTATGTATATAATCATTATTAATTAATATCCCATACATTTTGTTTTTTGAAATATTAACACTTATTAATAGATTTTGAAAATGTGTCTTGGGTGCCAAAGACTTTCGCGCAGTACTGTACATTTAAACGCTTTGGCAGTGCTCTGTTCCCAGAGCAGTTAAATCTGTGTTTATTATGCTCATGCCAGAAAAGCTTCTTTGAGTTGAGAGGAGAAGAAGAAAGGGGGAGAGAGAGAGAGAGAGAGAGAGAGAGAGAGAGAGAGAGAGACTCAAACCCACTGAGCACCTTTGAGGTCAACTAGGACATTGATTGTGAGCCTGGCCCCCTCATCCAACTTCAGTGCCTGACCTGAGACATGCTGTTTTGAATGAATGGGTGCAAATTCCCACAGACACACTCCAAAACGAGTGGAAAGTCTTTCCAGTAGACTGGATTCTGTTTTAGCCACAAGGGGAGCTACTCCACGTTAATGCCCATGATTTTTGAGTGAGATGTCCAACAATCTCATATTGGTGTGACGATCAAGTGTCCACATACTTTTGGCCACAAAAAGCATTGTGCATGTATTTTATATACATATTTTCATTTATTCATACTTTCAGTATTATTGCTGTTAGTAAACATGCATATAGTTCCTCAGTCTCATAATACAGTAACATAAATGTCACGTTTATAGTAGCTCCTAGTTCCATTTCACCATCTTGGCTGTAAACATATCTCAGTATGGGCTGATGTGCTAGTATAGGCAAAAAATCTAATATAAACAAAAAATGCAGACTTACTTCGCTCTGCTTTAAGCTTTGGCTCAGCTATAGCTGCTTTTCTCGCATCTCCAGCAGGAAACTTTTCCTCAAAAGTGGAACAGTTTCTTGTGAAATGTTTCTCAATGTTTGATGTTTTACGAGGTTGATGTCGTTTCTCATTCACCAGCTTCTTGTTCGAATTTTCCTGTTCCACCTTAAATGGTGCACCAGAAACTTATGCACCATTTAAGGTGGAATGGGAACATTCAAACATGAAGCTTCAGCTTCGTGACTTTTTAGCATTTGACCGTTTCAAACGTATCAGGAAACCAGCTTGGATGATTACAAATGCAATCGAGTCCATTCATCTCCAAATCATCGATGTTCGTCTTAAATCTCTCTCTTTGCCATTTTGTAGCTACTAGCTGGGCGAGATTGTTGTCTGTGTTGCTATGGTGACCAGCCGTCTGAGCTGATCTTCAGGGTTAAAGGGTGAATCAGCAGTTCTACATTAACTCCAGCGTTTAAGACCATTTACTGTTAAACTGTGTTGAAGGATCAGCAGAGCTTTATTTTACTGTAAAGGAGGATTATTTTATTATTACCTACTGATCTGATTCAGCTGTGGTGCCACAACAGGGCAGTAAAAGAGCTGCATGCAGTTCTGGAGGCGCATGTTGCCGACCCCTGGACTAAAACATATTTTTAAACTCATATGAGGTACATGCGGATGTTACTTTGAAGGCGAAATTTCACCCTGAAGATTTTTCCACTCTTTTCCCATCTTCGACATTCCATATAAACTCAGAAGACTTGTTCACTGGTATTTTTAGGTTGTAAATAAAATGGCTACATTTGTGTTGTAGTCATGGTGACCCCTGGTCCCTGTCACCACCACTGTAAAGACATCTGAGACCATCAACCATTTCACACCAAACCACTCTGAATGGCAGATCTCATCTCAGCCTGCAGTTTTAGTTGTAAATAACAGTGAATTCCAATAAATCCGTCGGAATGGGAATCTTAAAGAGAAGCTTTAGAGAGCAAGGCATGTGAGTGAGTCAGACAAAGAAAGAGAGACAGACCAGTCCACTCTCCACTCTGAGAGGCTGTTGAGATGAAGATGCTGTGATGGAGAGTGAGCGGGTGAGCAAGAGAGAGAGAGAGGTCTTGGCCAGTGTTCGTCCATCAGGGCTACTCAAGCTGGCCCTCACTTAGCAGCGTCTCTAGAGCCTGGATTGTCATGGTGTTAAGCAGCTCCGGAGCAGTTGTCCTGTTTGGGAAACATCCTCGTACTCCTCAGTGACAGTGAAGTCCTTCTGCATCATCAGCGTCCACGAAGCAAGTGGTCAGGAAAATGGCCTCGACTTCACAGAACGCCGGCCACAACAAGAAACAATCTGCAGTGGCATCGGAGAGTGGAGAGACTGCCAGGCGTGCTGGCCACAGTGAGTCAGAGAGAGAGAGAGAGAGAGAGAGAGAGAGAGAGAGAGAGAGGATATGAAGAATAGAGAGGGAAAAGAGTGAAAGGGGAAGACAAAAGGATGAGGGAGAGAGAGAGAGAGAGACAGAGAGAGAGAGAGAGGATATGAAGAATAGAGAGGGAAAAGAGTGAAAGGGGAAGACAAAAGGATGAGGGAGAGAGAGAGAGAGAGAGACAGAGAGAGAGAGAGAGAGAGAGAGAGAGAGAGAGAGAGCCCCATCCCACATACCACCTAAGTGACCCCCTACCCCATATAACCCCACCCTTCTGACACTGCCCCAGATAACCCTACCTATCTGACCCCCACTCCACAAAACCCCAGCCTTCTGATGCCCACCCCACACTCCCATGACCCCTACTCCACATACACCAATCCTTTTGACTCCCACCTATGAGAGAGAGAGAAAACACATAAGAAAAAGACAAAAAAAATAAAAGCAAAAAACTGACAGAATGAGAGAGAGAGTGAGAATGGGAGAGGGATAGTGTGAGAGAAAGGAGAGAAAGAGAGAAAGGAGAGAGAGAGAGAGAGAGAGAGAGAGCAAAAAGGAAAGAGGAGAGCAGAGGTGAAAGAAGAAAAACAAATACACAGAGAAAGAAGAAGAGAGACATTGTGAGAATGGGAGAGATATAGATGGATTATAAGAATGAATGAAAAAGGGAGAAAGAGACGGAAAGAGAGGGAGACAAAGAAGCAGAACGTAGAAATAAAGGAAGAGTAAGAGAGAAGCAGAGGAGAGAGAAAAAATAGAGAAGCAGGCAGAAAGAGATGAGAGAGAGAGGGGGAGGGAGAGAGAGAGAGGGCGAGAGAGAGAGAGGGCGAGAGAGAGAGGGCGAGAGAGAGAGAGGGCGAGAGAGAGAGAGGGAGAGAGAGAGGGGGAGAGAGAGAGAGGGCGAGAGAGAGAGAGGGGGAGAGAGAGAGAGGGCGAGAGAGAGAGAGGGCGAGAGAGAGAGAGGGGGAGAGAGAGAGAGGGCGAGAGAGAGAGAGGGGGAGAGAGAGAGAGTATTGAGTTTGTTAAGTTAAAGAGCAAAAAAAAAAACAAAAACAAATGTTTCCTCATTTGTTTGAATAAAGGAGTTTATAGTATCTAAACATCTTCATGTAGTATGTAAACATTATTAAAATTTCACAAGTGTACCATCACTGCCCATCACTGCCCATCACTGCCCATCACTGCCCAGTCCATTTATTCGGACTGAGCTACAAACACAGCCTGATTTGAATGTGTTATTTTTGTGATATCTCTAAAACAAATACATTCAGGGAAGACCACCTACAGCAGTTCAGCCCCACCCACTCATGCTGAAGTTAAGTGTTTCAGCCCAGGCTGCTTTTAAATAAGACATAATACCTGGCCAACCAGTCAGAACAGAGGTCATTTACATATATCAGTCTTAAAGTCACAGTCACGTTGAAAGGGATGTAGAGAGATATTAAATGGATAGGTAAGAATAAGATAGAAGAGGTGAAGGGCGGAGCCTCTCTCATTGACTCGTGGACCCTCAGTGCATGGCAGGGCCTCTCTCGATGCAGGGTGGAGCCCCTCTGAGCTCAGTGCAGGGCGGAGCCTCACAATAAGGAGGAGAGCCTCTCTGAGTGCAGAGTGGACCCTCAGTACATGGCAGGACTTTTTTTTTTATGCAGGGTGGAGCTTCATAGTGAAGGGTGGAGTCAGTGAAACGTGGAGCTTGGCAGTGAAGGACGGCACTTCACAGTGAAAGGCGGAGCCTCTCAGCAAAGGGTGGAGCTTCACCGTGAAAGACGTAGGCTTTTTCAGTGAAGAGCAGCACTTCACAGGGAAGGGCAAGGCCTGTCTCATTGTAGGGTGGAGCCTCTCTTAGTGCAGGGTGGAGCTTCTCTCAGTGCAGGACAGGCTTCACAATAAGCGGCAAATCCTCACTCAGTGATGGGCGGAGCCTCTCTCAGTGATGGGCGGAGCCTCTGTCAGTGCAGAGCAGTGCTTGATATTGAAGGGTTTCCTATCAATGCAGGGCAGAGCCTTTGTAAGTGCAGGTTGGAGCTTCTCGGTGCAGGGCGGAGCCTCTCTCAGTGCAGGGCGGAGCTTATTTCAGTACAGGGCAGAGCTGCTGTAGCCCAGGGTCTTCGCTCGGCTCCATTCATGAATCAGCACTCGCGGCGCAGGAGAGCACCAGCAGCTTCATAAATAAACCAGGATGGGAATGCGCTCACTCCGTCTGCCACTGAGTCACACGCCACTGCTCCATCTCCGTTACGTAACTGACAGAAGAAGGGGAAAAAAAGCATTCCAGCAAAAGCCACTGCAGAGACCACTACCCGGCAATCAGTCCAGAGAGAAACACAACACTGCTACAGCATTTTGAAGCCTCTCCTCGCTGTGCGAAATGAGTCAGGCCCTCACCAAGTGCCCTCGACTTGAGTTAGCTTTAAAAATCCTTTACAACTGGAAGTTGACCTGGTTTTTAATTGTGTCTAGGGATGTCCCGATTAGGGTGGGGTATTGTTCAAATGCTTTTAATGTGATACTACATTACCAATAACGTCCATACTGATTTCTGAGCCCTACTTTAATACATTCTGATACATTTTGATACAATCATATCTTCTCTTTAGGCCCACTTATAACATTCGTGCAGTTCTGTACCGAAAATGGTCCTAATTCATTTTAACATGCTCATCTTCTTCTCTGATCCCTTACAATGAAACAGCTTTCTGTCACTGTGCCTTTAAGACTGATAGAAGATAACCGAGCTTCGTTCTGATTGGCTGCCTTGTATTGTGACTCTTGCAAAAAGCCCTTAAAGTGAATGGGCGGGGCTAAAGCGCAGCAGGCTGTATAGGTGAATACATCAGCGCTGTCCAATGAAATCTCCAAAATAGTAACTTTACAGGAGAGAGCAAAAACTCTCTTTACTTTCAATGTAAGTTAATGGAAAAATGCTTTTCTTCTAAGCAATTTTGGAGCATTTCTATTGGTCCAATCATGATGACATTTACACAGAATGTGAAGGACAGCTGCGGAGCTCAAACAATGCAGAAAAGTAAAAATCACGCTTTTCATTGGACAGCAACGATATGTAAATAAGCTGTTTTCTTTGATTGGCTGGCCTATATTGTGTCTCAGTCTGAGCTGAAACCGTCCTTATAAGTTCAGCATGAGTGGGAGGGGCTTAACTGCTGTTAAAAACAGGGAGATTTGCAGCTTAATTTCCATATGAGAAACTAGTATATATGTTATGGTTATGTATATTTGCTGCCATGTCTGATCCACTCGTACCAGCACGACTTGCATAACATACCACCACCACCACGTCAGTGTCACTGCAGTGCTGAGAATGATCCACCACCCAAACAGTACCTGCTCTGTGAGGGTCCATGGGGGTCCTGAGCACTGAAGAACAGGGTAACAGAGTATCAGAGAAACAGATGGACTACAGTCTGTAACTGTAGAACTACAGAGTGCAGCTATACAGTAAGTGGAGCTGATAAAGTGGACAGTGAGCGCAGAAACAAGGAGGTGGTCATCATGTTACGCCTGATCGGTGTGTATAGTCTGTGGTTGTTTGGTAGGAAGTTATAAGATCAGACTTGCAGTTTTAAAGGTTAAAATAAGCGGCAACTTAGCGTGTCTTACCTGCACTGGATGAAATTGGAAAGCCCACATCTCGCATCTCGCTGTGGATCTTGGTCAGGTTCTAGAGTTGCTATCGATCTCAGATATTGGGGGGGGGTGGGGGGGGGGGGTAGTGTGGAGGAGAAGGAGGGTCTTTTTTTTTCTAATCTCTATTGGATTTCTCCTCCTTCCTCTCTCTCGGGACCCTCCACACACTCATATCAAAATGCCACTAAAATGCCAGCGGTAGAAACGGAGGCATTATTCAAGCGGGCCGCCACGAGCGAGCTCAGCGACGGTGGCAGCCTCAGCTTTTCCTCAAGAGCTTCTTCATTATCTGTCCCACCTGCAAATGCCAGCGCCTTTCATCCGTCCTTATCCCGCCCGCATCAGACTCCTCCATGCAAATTAAAACCCGGAGCCGGATTTAGCCGAAAAGAAATCGTTTTTCTTTATCGGTTTTGAAACGTTTTTTTTTTTTTTTTTTTTTTTTTTTCGGAGGTTGTCATTTAAACAATGCATCAGGCAGAAGCCCGATATAGACAGATAAATAGATAGAGAGGGAAAGAAAGAGAGAGAGGGGGGGGGGGACAGAGTGCTGTGTATTTGATGAACTGGATCAAAGCACCGCCATGCTCGCTGCCTCTGGTGGCGTCTCGGCGTTTTTATTTAATTTCTATATATTATTTATTTTCTTACCTTGACAAGTTAATGTGGGGTTCTTTGATAGGAGCTGTGGCGCCGCACGACTTGTCTTCCGTTTGTCTTGCGGCGTGTTTTTTTTTTTTTGGCGAAGGCATGTGGGGGAGGCGGGTGTGTGTGTGGGGGGGTGGGGTGTTGGGGGGGGGTTGTGGTGGGTGAGCGTCAGGGAGAAATTGATAAAAGCGTCTCCCGGAAATGTCACCCAGCCGTCACAGGTGAGCGTGACGGGCCTGCGAACGCTTGACACCTTTGACGGCGATCAGAGAGACCGGCAAAACAACAACGGAGAGGAAATCAAGCCAGACGCTCGGAAAATCCTGGCTGCAGCGCCGCGTGGGCCATGACAGGTGAAATGTATACAAATGTAAACACACATATACAAACAGCTCAGCCTCCCATTCTCAAGCACTACCGTTCAAAAGTTTGGAATCAGGTCTTACTTTATTCCCAGCGATGGCTGTAATGTTATAATCTAGACAGTCATAGATGTTTGTAGGTGTTTTATTCAGTGTTTCCAGTATGTTAATAACACTAAGAACTCATTATGAGGGGCGTAACGATTCACAAAATACATATTGCAATAACCATAACGATATACTAGTTTCTCGATTCAGGACCTGGTCCATTTTTGGAAACTAAGCTGCAAGAATTTTGAATGAGCTGTTTTTGTGATGTCACAAACTCCAGAGTATTTACCCCTTTCAGTGTACAGCAGTTAAGCCCCGCCCACTCATGCTCAAGTTATAAGGTGGGTTTCAGCTCAGACTGATTTTTGAAGGAGGCGCAATACAGGCTAGCCAATCAGAAAAGCGCTAATTAACATATACTCACCTCTATAGCCTGCATCACTTTAGCCCCACCTGTTCGTGTTGAAGCTGAGAGCTTTTGGAATGAGGCACAATGCAAGGCAGCCAATCAGAATGAAGCTTAGTTTTCTTCTGTTAGTCCTAAAGGCACAGTGACAGAAAAAAAATGTGGGTAAGAAAATGAGCATGTTAAAAAGAATTAGGACCATTTTTGGTTCAAAACTGTACAAGTGGGCCTAAAAGAGAAGATAAATGTCAGACATGAGCCCCTTTTTAGGTTACAGCTTAAACCAATGTCTCTGACTAAATAATAAGCCTGGGATTTGATGGGGTTAACTTTATTATATCATTGTAGATATTTCATCTACAGTTTCCATCAGTTTGGACCCATTTCAGATTTTCTTCTAAGCTTCATGTAAATTACTTGATATCCGTGAAAGCCACACCAGAACAGCACATCAGACTCTTCACAAATTAGAATTATATACGTGTATCTAGTGATTCCAAACTTTTGAAGGGTGGCGTCCACTCTTAAGCGCGCACGCACGCATCTCGGCAGAACACCTTGAGTCAGCTGAGTGGATCCCAAATAGGCCCAGAGAGATTCACTAGGCTCTCTTCCCGCCCCCATAAAGATACAGTGGCAGGCCAAATGACTGTGGAGATTTATGGAGAATGCAGGCAACCATAGTTCAGCTAAATTGGGCTGCGTTGTTCTGTGCAGCTCCAAAACGTTCCTGTTACCAGGAGTGAGCACGGCGCACATGCAAGGAGGGCCTCATTAATCTGCAGTTTAGAGCTCGCGTTATGGGTCGTGTTGGTGTGTGTGTGTGTGGTGGTGGTGGGGTGGTGGGGATGGGTGGGGTGGTGGGGGTGGGTGGGATGGGTGGGTGGTGGGTGGGTAGGGGTATGTGTACCTTAGTCGCCTTTACCCTGATGGATGGTTCAAAGATAATGGCTCGCGTTCACGTCCATTGCAGACGCTCTGGAGAAGCCAGTGTGACAGGCGCTTCTCCGCGCTTCTTGCTCTGGAGAAAGCACTTGTAATAGCATGCCCCCATCTCCTCCTTCCCCGCCCAGCACCAAGGCCAGCGCCGCTCTCCCAGGATACCTTTCAGACACAGGAAATCCATCTGCTAAGTGTCATTTCATCGAGGCCTGCGCGGAGCTGCTGCTTTAAGCTAATGAAATGTCCCCACTGTGGAAGGACAGTGGGAGTTTGGTGGGGTGGTGGTGGTGGTGGGGGGGGGGGGGGGGGGGGGGGGGGGTCCATGATGAGATAGCCCTCGCGTCTCTATCCTTACAGCCAAACACTCTATTTCACGGATTACCTGCTCGCTCCGAAAATGATCAGGTAATTGAAGATAACACCACTTCAGCCTCCAGATAGTACCGTGTCAATGCTAATATCAAGTTGGCATAATAATTGGGTCTCGGATTGTCAAAGCACATTTAGGGATTTCGTAGATTCGCGGAATTCTTTTCTAGCGCTTATGGGGGGGAAGCGCAGGCGGACGGAGGTGAATAGCTCTTTTATTCCCGCATTTGAAGTGGGAAATAGTTAATAGACGCTGATGATTTGTGAAAGTGGAAATTGGAGGTCTCTTCTCGGGCCTCGGCCGCGCCAAAGCGGGTCCCCCTGCCTTGTTGCTTTAGTTCTACGTGCATATAAAGGGCTGCCTTAAATCCCATGTTGCATATCAATAGCATAATTACAGCATTGTGGGACCCGGAGAGGAGCGACACCACTCAGGATTTAGCATTAAAATAGGCGGGGGGCATCGTCACGGTCCCTGTGTATCGGTGTTAATTACGCCTGGGTTTTTATTCAGCTGATGAACTAATTAATGTCCATTTTTTGAGCAGTGATTCTAATGGGCCACCTGGTCATTTCCTTTCAACGCCACGGCCCTAAGTGCTAATAAAGCATGCTCGGAAACGACCTCGCTCAGACGTCCATTACCAACCGGCGAAACAAGGGAATCATGCATATGTATGCTTTATCATTGTCTCTAAAACTCGGTAATCATACTTATCTCTTCTTTAGGGGGTAATTTAATTAGGCCACATGTTTCTATTCAGACAGAAGAGCACAGTTGCCGTGGATGGTCTCACCTTACCGTGGTTTATTTGAATTGGAAAGTGGCACAAATTTGCATCCAGAAGAGTTTGTTGCACCACATTTGAAGCAAATACTCGAAGCTGAGATTGTAGATAAAGTAAGGGTTTGCTTTATCGTAAATTCTGCAAGCATGTCGGTCAGATGGGTTCGATCATTGCCAAGCAACCGCGTACTGTTACACATCGCTGTGTATAGTGAACATTGGAACTTTTTTGCCGTATAGCAATGAACATATTATAAACAACACTGTTTATAGCAAATACAATTGGCTTTATAAGTACTTTTTGGTCACCAAATTACCCCCCAGTCTTATTTAGCAATTACCAATCCAGTGGTGCCCCTCTTCTCACACTGGGTCTGAATCTCAAATGGCTCCCTGCTCCCTACATAGTGCACTATGTATGAATTGAATACTGGAGCCTGAAACCCAACAGAGCAAAATACAGCACAGAAATAGTCGGTTGAGATTCATACACATCCACACTGGATAAACGATGCACTGTTTGGCTGTAGAGGCTTTAATTTCTTAACTTCCATAGCTGGAACACTATTTATGGAGTAGCCTGGGAGTCAGCCTGGGTTTGACGTGACTTCTGACTGAAATACGGACATTTAAAGCATGTAAAACATTGAAGTGACAGGTTTTAGACTCAAACCGTAAGTGCTTTAATTCAAGCCTGTGATATTAATGATGGAGGTGTTTAGGCTGTTGGCTCTTTAAGCCTGTTAGCTGACCAGCCCAGTTCTGGTTGAGAACACAAGTTGCCAGCAACTCAGTTTAAACAAAAAAACGGGTCCTTACTTTGTCAGTACACTTGGAGGTTCCTGCCAGCAGCATTAGATTCAAAGATTATTCCATTGACAGCTCAAGAGTTTTTGTGCCCTGGCACAGTGATACAGAGTTCAGGTAAAATAAAACGGGTAGTTCCGGGCCTAAAATCTGATTGGTTGATCTGCATCCAAAGCCGTTGTAAAATCCAATCAGCCAGTCAGATTTTAGGCCCGTAAATATCCGTTTTATAAAGTGAAACGGTTCATTGTAGAGAAACCTACTTAGTATTTATAGTGGATCATAAACACACAGTAAAAAAAAAATGACCACAAACTTTACTGTGGGATCACTTTGTTTCCATCGGCGTTTACTTGCATCACTTATTTCCCATTTTTCAACAGGTTTGCTTTCCCAAGTACCATTTTTTGGGCTCCGGAGATTCAGCAGTAGTTAACAGCGAATATTCAAAGCTTTGCCTCCACTTGGAAAGGTCAGGGGGAGGAAAAATCCACGTCTGAAAGCTCATCCACATCTCCAGGCTTGCTTTCCTTTCAGAGTACTTCATTGTATCTACCAGGCCTGCTAGCCTCTCTCAGCAGTGGGCTAGTAGGTGGTAGCACGGTGCATTCATGGGTCTAACTTAAGGTATGAAGGGCAAACATTGTATTCCTAGTAAGAGTCTATTATGGCAGGGCACTGTTGGCAGCTGCCATTGAATGTAACAGTTACAGTTCACCTGTATTGATACCCCACACTTATGCAAAAAAAACCTTCCCAACCAACTTCCCAACATACGTGTAGTTAAATATTTGGGCTCACTTTTTTAAAGGCTGGTTGTCATTGCTACATTACAGGTGAATAAGGCGGAGTGATATGTAAAGTGGTTTATTCTGAGTGCTATTATTAGGACTTATTGGCAATCTAAAGCCCCCCGGTGGTAATGCCAGTTTACCTTAAGACATCTGTACATCCCTATGTGCCCACTTATTGTTGTTCTTGGTTATAATAATAACCAGACAATACAATGATATTATATAATATTTCAATAAATAACCTCATGTTATAATATTAACTGCTGCACTATTTAAGGTGGAACTAGATAATTTGATTCTAATTAATACAGCCTGAGGTTATTTTTATGGCTCAGTGTATAGATGATAAAGCTTTCTTTACTGATGCAGGACTGCGCGTTCGGTAATGATGAAGCTAATCCCATCTGAATAAGGCTATATTGCCTCTTAGTCAAAAGTACTGCAAGACCCGAACTAACTGTGCTATAATGTGCAGTTTATACAGTTACTACACACTATACACACACTACTACACTGCTGTTGTAGATAATTAGATAAGTAGATATAGTCATAGATAGATAGATAGATAGATAGATAGATAGATAGATAGATGGATAGATCACTTTATTGATCACTGTCACGCCTGCTACCAATCCACATACGCTTCAGGACTACAATTCCCAAGATCCATTGCAGGATCACATGACCCAGGACACAACACCATCGACCTATCAGAGATCCAGATTCCTCACAGCTGTGTAGTAGGGTCATGTGATAGTTTAGGACAGATATAAGCCCGGGCTTTAGTCCAGACCTTTGTGAGGTATTGTCTTCTATTGAGACTCACTGAGCGGTCTTTCCTGTGTTTATTATCTTCGTGTACGACTTCCTGCCTGTGATTTCTCTCGATGCTGTTTTTGGACTTTATACAGTATCTCACCAATTGGAGTGAGTGGAGTGCGCCCCTCACATTTCTGCAAATATTTTATTATATCTTTTCATGGGACAACACTATAGAAATTAAACTTGGATATAACAAAGTAGTCAGTGTGCAGCTTGTATAGCAGTGCAGATTTACTGTCCTCTGAAGGATTCAGAAGGTTCCACTTGGAACAGGCCTCGCCGGGGTCGACCGAAGAAGTTGAGTCCACGCGTTCAGCGTCATGTCCAGAGGTTGGCTTCAAAAAGTAGACGTAGGAGTGCTGCCAGCATGGCTGCAGAGGTTGAAGAAGTGGGAGGTCAGCCTGTGAGTGCTCAGACCATACGCCGCACAATGCATCAACTCAATCTGCATGGCCGTCGTCCCAGAAGGAAGCCTCTTTTGAAGCTGACGCACAAGAAAGCCCACAAACAGTTTGCTGAAGACAAGCAGTCCAAGAACATGGATTACTGGAACAATGTCCCGTGGTCCGATGAGACCGAGATAAACTTATTTGGCTCAGAAGTTGTCCAGCATGTCTGGTGGCGCCCTGGTGAGGAGCACCGAGACAACTGTCTCTTGCCTACAGTCAGGCATGATGGTGGTAGCATCATGGTCTATAGCTGCATGAGTGCTGCCAGCACTGGGGAGCTGCGGTTCATTGAGGGAAACATGAATTCCAACATCCATCCATCCATTTTCCAAGCTCTGCAAATATTTGCAGAAATGTGAGGGGTGCACTCACTTTTGTGAGATACTGTATATACTGTATATTTTTCAGTTTGTGATATAATGTGAAACTGCCTGTTGTTCTTTACATTGTTTGTAAATTTCATGATAAATGCACCAAAAGAAACTGCCAAGAATTACTTTGTAAAATTCTGGTTCCATTGACTTCCATTATAAGTAAAGCCAGATTTTTCCTTCTCCTGTAAAGTTACCATTTTGCAGGTACAAGCTTTTGTTCCAACAACTGCGACATATAATATAATATAATAGGTGCGATATGCATAGGTGTATAAACAAGTGGCAGTGTAATATGCGATATGTATAGATGTATAAACAAAGTGGCCGTGCATAATAAAGAGTGGAGATACAGTATATAATGTCCAGTTGGTGCTCAGTGAGCCTGTCCTGTCAGTGGCTCGCTATACAGTAACGTCCCAGCACGGTGACGAGGTGTCATATAGCGCAATCGCTGTTGGTACAAACAATCTCCTGTACCATCCCTTATTACAGCGGCGCTGAAGAAGTCTGCTGCTGAAAGTGCTCCGCTGTCTGACTAGTAGGTCATGGAAGGGGTGTGGTTTATTGTCCAGGATAGCAGTGAGTTTATGAAGTGACCTCCTTTCCACCACCACCTCAAAACCATTGTTATTTACAGACTCTCCTTTATTGGTCTACGGTACATGCAGTGTTCCTGACTGATCCTGGAAGTCCACAGCCTTGGAAACAGGGAAACTGTTCTAGATACACAGACGATTCCCATAATACATTCAGAAAAGCATATCGTGCCACAGTTCATCGCAATGGAAATGACATATCGTCATATCACCCCCCTCTGACATAAAGCCTGAGCAGAACCGCTGTAGTACATGTAGGTGTGACAGAAGGAAGACTGAAAGCTGTCACTGTTTACCGGCTATTGTTTTATTGACTCGTCCCGCAGCAGTTTACCGCTGACAGGTTATGGTGCGGATTGCTTTCAAACATGACATTACACGCGCTCGCAAAAGCGGAGGTAATATATAAGTGAATCTACTGTGGCAGCGTGTTCTGTAAGCACCCAAACAGACTTCACAAGGAATGAAGGAGAGAGGAGGTGAGCGAGAGAGAGAGAGAGAGAGAGAGAGAGAGAAGAGAAGGGGAGAGACAGAATCATGGTCTGTCAGAAGCTTGTCTGTCTGA